>NW_018128031.1:1032879-1039208 GCF_001952655.1 Monopterus albus | reverse complement strand
ATAACTCCCTCCTTTTCCAGCTTCTGTAAACAGTCTATAACCTTCTTCTTGTAGCCACTGGTGGGGTCCCTCTTCAGTGCTTCATAGGTGGTGGTGTCACTGAGGAGGTCAGAAACTCTGGTCTGATAGTCAGCTGAGTTTAAGACTACTGTGCATCTGCCTTTGTCCGCTGGAAGGATTGTGATGGTTTCATCCTTCTCTAAATCTAAGTCCAGTTGATTTTTCTAAGGTTATTTCATTTTACTATGACCTGGATGACTGAGAATCTGCACAGACATTTCTGAAAAGAACCATGAATGTCCTTGAGGAGCTCAACATTTTGATACCTGAAATAGGCGAAGGTATGCTAAAGTAGAATTTTCCCATTTATTCGAATGGGGCAAAACTTTCAAAATAAAGCTAAATATTTCAAAGTCATGAAGTTTAGAAAAATTGTGAATAGAAGCATGAATGTCCTTGAGGAGCTGAACATTCTGATATCTGAAATTATGCTGAAGTAGAATTTCCCCCATTCATTTTAATGGGGCATGATTTTCAAAATAAAGCTACATATTTCAAAAGTATGAGATTTAGAAAAATTGAGCAGTAGCATCAATGTCCTTGAAGAGCTGAACATTTTGATACCTGAAATAGCTGAAAGTGTGCTGAAGTTGAATTTTCCCATTCATTTTAATGGGGCAAAAAATTGCTAAAAAACACTAATTTAAAAAGTATAAAGGTTATAAAAAAGAAAAATACAAATAGAAGTGTCTTTAAAAAGCTCAACATTTTGATACCTGAACAGTTTAAATAGTAACAATTGAATAAAAAATTAAGTGCCAAAAACCGTATGGAAGAAACCAGAATAATAATAATACAGACCAGGATAACATATTATGGATGCTGAATCAGCATCCATACAATAATAAAGCATAGTGCACCATCAGCATCAATACAATAAAGAACAGGATAACAATAGTGTGGCTGCTGAAGCATCCACACAAAAATACCTATATGTTTATAGTTTGTTGATATTTTATGTGTTTGCTGCAGGTGTAGCATATAGCAGTATTAGCACTATGCTTTTAATGTTTTTGTTTGATTCTGGGACTGTGTTTGTGTGTGTTGTAAAAGAAAAGGGGGCATGGAATGAGAAAGAGCAAAGAAAATCTGAGATTCATGAGAAAGTTTGAGAATGTTGGTCATAAACCAAATTAAACTCAGAATGAAATCACAATTAAATGAACAACCTTCTAACCTTTCAGCATGAATACACTATTGTTTTTAGTAAATTAACACAAATCAGGTAAACTAACTCAGATGTTGTTCCTACTGTACTGCCAGGCAGGCTGATGCATGTTCTCGTCTTGTCTTTTGTTGTCAGTTGTTTTGTCCCTAGAAGCTCTGATGTTGTCACAGTTCAGAGAAGCAGATTCTTAGTGTGGTTACGTCATATCCTGTCAGAGAGACACTGTCACTGGTAAGGCTGTGGGTGGAGTTCAGGTAGGACATACATAGGAAGTGAATAAGTAGAGGCTTGTGGAAAATTGAGTTTATCTGACTATGATGGTTGATACTCTTTTATACAGATCAAAAAATGACCTCACCTATCCATCCATTTTCTTACACCTAACCGAGATTGAGTTGCAGTTTGCAGCAGGTTCAGCATGGTAGTCCAGAGGGCCATCTCCTCAGCAACATTTTCCAGCTCTCCTGGTGGGATTTTGAGGTGTTCCCAGGCCAGATGAGCTATATGATCTCGCCAGCGTGTTCTGGGACTGTCCTGGGGTCTCCTACCAGTTGGATGTGCCGGAAGATCTTCAAAGGGAGGCACCCTAGAGGCATTGTGATAAGATGCCTGAACCACCTCAAGTGGCTCCTTTTGATGTGAAGGAGCAGCAGTTCTACCCCGAGCCCCTTCTAGATGTCCAAGCTTCACACCCTATCTCACAAAGGCTAAGTTTTAGCACCCTGCAAAGGAAACTCATTTTGGCCACTTGTATTCGCAGTCTTATTCTTTTGGTCACTACTCACCGCTCTTGTCACCATAGGTGATGCTTGAAGCTTAGACTGACTGGTAAATTGAGAGCTTTGCCTTTTGGCTCAGCTCCTTCTTCACCACGATGGTCTGGCACATAGTCCACATTACTGCTGATGCTGCCGCCTGTCAGTTTCACTCTCAGTTTTACCCTCACTGACTTCAAGATACTTAAACTCCTTCACTTGGGGTAGCAACTCACTCCCAACCCAGAGGAACAAGTCTATTATTTTCAGGCAGACCACCATGGCCTCACACCTGGAGGTGCTACCTCTCATTCTTGCTGCTTCACACTTGGTTGCAAACCCCACCAGTGCATGCTGAAGCTCATGGTTGTTAAAGCCAGCAAAACCACATAACTGGCAAAAAGCAGAGATGCAGATCCTCAAACTGGACAGTCTCTTCTCCCTGGCTGTGCCTTCAGATCCTGTCCATAAAGATCACAAACAGGATCAGTGACACAACTCCCACTCAGGTTATACAAGGACTGGCTGGCTCATACCAGCTCGTGCTCCCAGAGACCTCTGCCAGAGATATGAGTGAGGCTTCCCTTGAGTCTTTCAATTTTGTCCCCTCCTTGGGGGACATGTTAGATAGGTTCAGGAGTTCCTCAAGGTGCTCCTTCCACCACCCTACAATATCTCTAGTTAGTCAGCAGTTCTCCCCTGCCAAACAAAACCTGGGCTAAGCCCTGCTTTATCTTCCTGAGGGATAATAAGGATAGTCACCTTTATTGGCCAAGTATGTTACACACAAGGAATTTGTTTCCAGTACAGGACCAATGGCAGCCATCTGTGGCACCACCTCAACCGATGGCTCTAACCATCAGGGGCAACGGTGGGGTTCAGTGTCTTGCCCAAGGACACTTCAACAGGTGGAGTGCCAGCACCGAGATTCGAACCTTCAACCTTCTGGTTGGGAGACAACTGCTCTACCCACCGCACCACTGTCGCCTCCTCTGAGTCATTAGATGGTCTGTCAGTTAAAAGTCCTTCTCCATAGCCTCACCAAACTCCTCCCAAACCTGAGTTTTTGCATCCGCAACCATCTGACCTGCAGCCCTTTTGGCCTGCTGGTACCTATTGGCTGCTTCAGAAGACCATCAGGCCAACCAAGCACAGAAGTCCTCCTTCTTCACCCTAATTGCTTCCTTCACTGCTGATGTCCACCAGCAGGTTCTCAGGTTGCCATCACAACAGGCCCCAATGACCTTCTGGCCATAACTCAGAGTAGCAATTTCTACAATGGAAGATTTGAATATGGCCCATTCAAAGTCTATGTCCCCAGCCTCCCATTGGAGATGAGAAAGATTTTTCCAGAGGTGTGAGTTGAAGACCTCACATCTGTTCCAACTCACCACCACCACCTCTCACCTTGGGAAACTCTGGAAAAGGATAGAGTCCAGCCCCTCTCCAGGAATATAGTTCAAGAGCCAGTACTATGTGTGGAGGTAAGCCCAACTATACCCAGTTGGTATTACTCCACCTCCTGCACAAGCTCCAGCTCCTTCCCCACATTCCTAGAGCTAGCCTACACAGCCAGGGATCAACATGCCCGGGTACCCAACCTAACACAGTCAAGGCCTGGCCACCAGATGCTTGCCTATGAGCTCCCTTCCCAGGTCTGCCTTCAGAAGGGTGCCCCGGTTTCCTTAATCTAGCACAACTCAAAGTGGCCATTTCCATCAGGGTTTTTAAATCGCTCTTAGTCTGGTCTCTAACCTGGGACCAATTTGCCTTGGCTGACCCTTCCAAGGACTACTGCCCCAGACAACACAGCTCCCAGGATCACACACGAAACTCTAACCACACTAAGGTGGCAATTCCAGGAGAGGCTGGACAAAGGCCCCTACTTCACCAATTAATTTAACAATGGATAAAATGATTACAGTATATTTTGATGTGAAAGTTGTTGCACATACTGATGAACACAGCTTTATATAATTGTATGTAATACATTGTGTAAACAAAACAAACTTGTAGTCTGTGAGTCACAACAGAGGGAATGTCACTACAAGTCTGGTTGCTAAATTTATACCATAGTCTGGATTAAATATTTGGTGGAGTTTGTGCATTACTATATGTTGTCATTCTCACTGCTGTTATGAGGTGCACTATGTTTAAACCAAATGCTAAAAATTATAATATCACAGGCTTGCCTTTAGATGCCTTAAACAGCCTCTACATGATTACAACATACACCGGACTGGAAGACCTCACATCCAGTCTGATTCACTGTGTTTATTTCCCTCTTGCATATAGTGTAAACAAGTATATATTGGGCTACAGTGCTAATCATGGCTTTCAAATACAGCTCAACACTGGGGTATATTTACTGAACCTGTCACAAATTACCATCAGGTGTGCAAAATATTGAGTCACCATAATTTTTCAATTTAGTGGGATATTTACCACACTGATGATGTAAATGAGCAGAGCTGAAGCAGTGTTTTGAATACACTTCCTTTTGTAAGGACCTGGTGCCTGTAATGTGCATTTGAGGGAGCGTAGAAGAAAGATTAAGTTTACTGCTACAATCACATAGTCTCCTGCAGCCAAATCATCTTTCATTTGTTCAGTAATTGCAGAATGGTGTGGCTTGAAAGGCTGTAACAGTAATTGCAGAATGGTGTGGCTTGAAAGGCTGTAAAAGTGTCTGACATTCTCCTCCTGCATCCCAAAAAGAGATATGCGATTTACACCATCACCTTACTCATGTGTTCTTAACACTGACCATGTCTCAAGTGAATAACAGCTGCCTTGCTGAGAGCAGTGCCTCAGATTTTACACCTGCTTTCTCCTGACAATGGGAACACCTTAAAATACTGTACATACTGCACAAGACCAAATGTGCAACTTCCAGCAGTGCCGCTTTTGTTCTTTTTGTCCAGCACAAGACAATTAAGCAACTCCTTAATAGATGAGAACATGCTATTCCATTATTTAGTACAGTGGTACCGCTGAAAAGATTCAAGGAATCTGGAGGGATTTCAGTGCACAAAGGGCACCAGCCTAAGCTGGATGACCGTGCTCTCCGATCCCTCAGACGGCACTTCAAGAATTGTCACTCTTCTATCAGTGATATAACCACATTGGCTCAGGATTACTTTGGCACACCTTTGTCAGGCACTACAAATATGTAGTTGCATCCATAAATGTCACTTAAAATTGTACTGGGCCTAAAGACAGACCTATGTCAACAGTGTCCAGAAATCAACTGCTCTGGGTTCAGAGGCATCTGGGGTGGAGCATCATACAGTGAAAACATGTACTGTGGTCAGACAAATCAGTATTTCAGGTCTTTTTTGCAAGTAAGGGACGTTGTGTGTTCCGGGCCAAAGACCAAAAGGAGACTGTTACCAGCAACAAGTCCAAAAGCCAGGGTCTGTCAAGGCCTGGGGTACAGGCGGCCTGTTTTAATTTTAGTTTAAGTCTAGCCTTTGTGTGAAGCTGTCATTTTAGCTTTTATTAGTTTTAGTCACGTTCATACTCTTTTTAGTCTAGTCAAGTTTCAGTCAACTAAAAGTCTGAGCATTTTAGTCTTATTTTAGTCAGAATTATCCATCTCTTTTCATCTAGTTTTATTCGACGAAAACTGATGACATTTAGTCTAGTTTTAGTCAATGAAAATTGTATTTTAGTCTTTTTTTAGTAATGCAATTCTATTTAACCCAGTCAATATAGTATAAGTACCTAGTAGTATAGACGAAACCAAAATTTTCTTTTAGCCAAACCTATTTCAAACAAGGTTATCTTATTATATTATTGTTATGTTATAAATTTAAGAATACATCCAATACACATTTTGTGTGATTTTGTGGCCACATTTCTCCCCATGTTTTTCCACAACATATTCAGTTTTCTTTTCCACTTCTATGTAATGAAAGTTTTTCCAAATGTCATTTCTTCTTTTTCTCCCAAAGACGAACCTTGGCTGGACAGCCATCGGTCCCTTTCTCTGTGTCAGACTTAACTTTGTTTGATGGCATCTTCTAAATAATGCCGTAAATGGGGCTTAAATAAGTGACGTCACCTGTGTCTGCGCAGTGCGACCTGATGCAGACCCTGAAGCGAGACGCAGGAAACAGAAATACTGCAAAATACAGTGCCTTGCGAAAGTATTTGGCCCCCTTGAACTTTGCGACCTTTTGCCACATTTCAGGCTTCAAACATAAAGATATAAAACTGTAATTTTTTGTGAAGAATCAACAAGTGGGACACAATCATGAAGTGGAACGAAATTTATTGGATATTTCAAACTTTTTTAACAAATAAAAAACTGAAAAATTGGGCGTGCAAAATTATTCAGCCCC
>NW_018128031.1:1023688-1031149 GCF_001952655.1 Monopterus albus | reverse complement strand
ACCTCTGAGACTATCACAGTGCAGGTGCATTTATATGGAGACTTGATTACACACAGGTGGATTCTATTTATCATCCTTTGTCATTTAGGTCAACATTGGATCATTCAGAGATCCTCACTGAACTTCTGGAGAGCGTTTGCTGCACTGAAAGTAAAGGGGCTGAATAATTTTGCACGCCCAATTTTTCAGTTTTTTTATTTGTTAAAAAAGTTTGAAATATCCAATAAATTTCGTTCTACTTCATGATTGTGTCCCACTTGTTGTTGATTCTTCACAAAAAATTACAGTTTTATATCTTTATGTTTGAAGCCTGAAATGTGGCAAAAGGTCGCAAAGTTCAAGGGGGCCGAATACTTTCGCAAGGCACTGTAATAATAATAACGTGACTAAACGAGACGAAATAACAGCATAACATTTCGTTTAGTCTCGTTTTGGTCAACGAAAATGAAGAGGCATTTTAGCATAGTTTTTATTTTGTAAACCACATTTAGTCTCATTTTTTCGTCAACAATATTCCATTATACATTTAATTATAGTCATCGACACATGACCAGCATTTACGTTGCGTCTCGTCTTGTTTTCATCACATGATAAAGGTTTGTTGACAATGATATTTAGTCATAATTTTCATTGACGAAAGCAACATTAGTCTGGGGTTGTGTCAGTGCCTTTGGCAAAGGTGACTTACACTTCTTTGATGGCACCATTAATGCTGAAAAATACACTGAGATTTTGGAGCAACATATGCTGCCTTCAAGATGATATCTTTTCCAGGGACACCCATGCATATTTCATCAAGATAATGCAAGTCTCATAGTGCCACATTACCAAGGCCTGGCTGTGGAGGAAAAGGGTGTGAGTGACGGACTGGCCTGCCTGCAGTCCCGACCTGTCCCCAGTAGAGATTGGCACATTTTGAAACACAAATTGTGTCAATGAAGACTCAGGACTACTGCACCTTATGGCTTGTTTGCCAGAAGAATGGGACAAAATGACACCTGACACACTGAATCTCTTGGTGCCCTCAGTCCCTAAATGTCTTTTGAGTGTTGTGAAAATGAACGGCAACATCACACCATGGCAAATAATTTACTGTCTTTTAGATACACCCGGTTCTTTTGTCTGAAGGCCCCAAGAAGTAACACTCAGGAAACAGGAATCAGCTTTACGTAGATTTATTTTCTTCTGGTTAAATGTAGAGTTATTACAGCGCTGGGCTCTGTGAGATGAACAAGTCCTAAGAGCCTTGATAATCGGAAATAATTCACATTTATCTTCTCGGGCTGGGACTGCCCTGTACATGGTGGAACGTTTCATGTAAATATTCTAGAATGTTCGCATAAGCAGTGTGTGTGTGAGTGTTGTTATTTTCAGGCGTTTCTCTCTAACTGAAAGTAGACATGCAGTTAGTTGTTTCACTTACTTCCCTAATTCTTTTGTAAAAACCCCTTACTCATGTTTCAGACATGAGTGACCGGTACAAGCCTGTCAGACTTCACACCTTTTAAAGTAACATAAATTAACAGCATCTTATCTATAGTTTCCAGAACGACACTTATTTATGCAATCGATTCATGCACATTTTACCAAGAAGATGAGAAACACTACAAGTTGACGCAAAGCTGAATATTATAACTATGGTGCATGCATAAGAGCCAGGTTAATACTGATACATGGAGCTGCTAATGAAACAGACAAATAGTCATACTAAACTCTTTCATTATAAAAGCAAAATAATACTAATAATAAATAAAAAAAATAACTGTAACTCCTGAAATCCAATCCTAACATGTCCCAACTTATTTTGGAATGTGGTGCAGGAGCAGAGTTGATGTGAGTGTTTACTTTGAACAAAGAATAAAATGGATGAGGTATCATATCAAATAATGTGCTGCTGTATTGTTTTCAATGTCATACAGGGGACAGATGATTTACACATCACTGTTTTCAGTTTTAATTTTGATTTTACCTACCGTCCCAACTTTTTCTGGTTTGGGGGTTATAGTAACAGTAACAATGACAGTATGTGTCTGATCACTACAGTTACAGTAGTCCAAATAGTGGAACATATGTTCATGTCTGTTTAATTAGGCCTCGTTTTATTTAAGAATTGCTCCATTAATCAAGCTCCAGTAACACTGTGAAAAACACATTGCATTTCCTATAACTTCTTCAAAACAAAATGCATCCTGCTTGTTTGCCAGTCGAAAGCTGTTAATATAAAGCAGTGGTTCTCAAACATTTTTTGTCATTCCCCACTTAAGAGGGTGGGCGAATTTTCAAGCCCCACTTGTCAAAAAATGATAACGAAATTGGACAATTTTAAAATTTATTTTAATATCAAATAACACCAAGTTCAAAACAGATAAAACATAAGTGCAACTGTATGGTTTGACAGGGGGATAGTTCAGTTTTGCAGCACTTGTCTCATCCAGCATAATTGACTCCATGTCTACAGCAGCAGGGAGAATGGGCTGCTCAGCAATTGTGTGTTTTTTTTTTGCACTGGGGAATTCTGTATGCAACTTTGAATGAAGCCATTTGTGCTTTGCTGTTCACTGATGTGGATTTTACCATGCGATTTTTCTGCTGATGGTATTCTGCCAGCTTTCTTTCAAAGAAGTCGAGTGGTTTATTAACATCTCTAAATGTCTTCTTAATTGGTTGGGTCTCATGCTGTCTGCTGCCAGCGGTTTAAGACACACACGGGTCCCTCCTCTGCCCCCACCATTCCCACCATGAATCCTTCAACAATATTTTCTTTTCATCTGGCTTTTTGGTTAATAAGGTTTACTGCCTGTTGTTTCTTTGTCTGCTTGCGCTGAATCGCCTGCTTTTTTGTGGTCCATGTAACAAATTTATCCATTTACGTTATTATGCCCGCTACGTACACTATTGGCCCTCTCTGTGAACGTTTCTTATATTGTTGTGTGGCAGTTAACATGCTGACATCAAACTGTTATTGTTGCACTATGGTTCCACCTTTTTCTCTCAGGCCCCAAACTGATGTTATTTTAATTTACTTGTATTAATGACCCATTTCTAATTTTCTCCGTTCATTGCGCCTCACCTGTCATGCCTTTATTCCCCACTAGTGGGGCGCGCCCCACACTTCGAGAACCACTGATATAAAGCACCAAAAACAGTAAAGGCTTGGTTTTCATAAACAGTCATTTGACAGCTCTGGCTAAAGGTGAAGTAATTAGTAAAATAAAGCTGGTGTCTGAAAGTATAAACAGGAATTAATCTATACTGCCAAACTAAAGAGATTTAGGTGGAAACTACAAAAATATAGAAAGCTGAACACAGAGTCTTGATGTGCTGGTCATGGCCAGCCCTTTTATTATGTACCATCGTAGAATGACTGCTGGACAGTTCATGGTTGGTGCTTTAGACCCTAGACCAACATTTTAATGGTTATGTTTGGGAAACTGAAATCTCTTGGTTAAATTTAAATAAATATTGTATTGGTTGACTATTTAAGTTTTTTGGAGTCAACAGCAAAATTCTCATCAGTAAAATATGTTAAAACGGTCTCCTTTTGTATTTTTACTCTATGAAGAGAATTTAGACCTAACCATATGCACATCACAGCTGTAGCATTCTTTTTGGAGATCAGTTTTCCTGTAATGGGTTTGTGGATACATTTAGTACATCATTCAGTAATGCATTAAACTTTACATTAATTATGCATTCATGTAATTCATATCCAATCAGGCTCTATGGGGTGAAACTGTTGGGCATGGTGTCCAGATGTTCAGCTACATGCTAATCAGTCTGTGGATGAAGCTGCACCAGGAGGATTTAAAAGAAATCAGCTGTCTGATCAAGCTAAGTTTCAAAGTAGGGTTGGAACACACACAAGAATCTTGTCCCCACTGAAGATTTGCATTAGCTTATTTTTCCAAATTGACTCTGGAATTTTCTCCTCAATGAACTCATCACCAGAATTTAATACAGTTAATGCAGGACCCTGATTAGTACTTACCACCCAGATTAACAGCCAGCTGTATTCACTCTTATTCAAATCAGTACCCTGAATTTCAGCAAATCACCAGACCATACAGAGAAATTTTTTATTGAACAGCATTAGACCTTTTACTTCCCATGAAACAGCAGCACTAACAACGTAAATTGTGTTTGATTTTACTGATGATAAGTTTGTAGCATTTTTTTGGATGAGATATTTTTAAGACTACTACCAAGAAGGTCGATGGCATCAGCCATTTTAGCGAGTGCCCCAAACAACATGCCTTTACAGTCAAATGACAAAACACTCCAGCAGCCTTGGTAATTATAAGGGATGCTAAGGAGGCTGTCAAGTGATATTGTTATATAGCAACAAAGTCCACAGAGAGGAGGTCAGGGTGGGTGAATATGTCAACAACCCATCAAACATTAAGACTTGCTGTTTCATATGAGCAGCTAATGTTCATCATTCCATTATCTTATGCTCATGGTTGTTACTGTAGCCATGACAACAAAGCTCCCCTAACCCCTAAGTATTAATTTTAACCCAAACTACAAATCTAACCATCCTTTTGTGTTATCATATCACAATGTTTATTTTTCAGCTTTTTTTACAGTTTTGGAAGAAAAAAATAATTATGTCCTGCCCATGGTGGTGTCAGATCAAAAAACATGTATGTATAATTGTGCATGAACTGTGCACGAGCAAACAGGTTTCCATTCAATTTAGTAAGACAAGAACATAACTTGCAGACATGAAACTTAATTTTGTAATTACATAACACCATCTGCTTTGGGTTATGCATAACATTTGACAAAACATTCTCCAATAAAGTTTCACCTACTTAGTTTGTTCTGGAGGTTTTGGCTGTATCCTTATAAGCAAATGAAGTTTGTTCATTTGTCATGGATGTATACATGTTGATACTGAAATAATTCTGTTAAATTTCAGGACCTACCATCTATGTTGGTTTAAAAGTTTGGCATGACTTTTAAAACTGTAGTTTTCAATGGTGTTTCCAACCACTGAAGGATAATGCATGGTATGTACTGTTTCTGCAAGTTTCATTTCCTATTACTTTCCAGTCATTTCATATCAACGTGCCAATGCTTCTAACAGCACTTTCATGCAGCAGTGACAAACCTTTTAAACCTCATCTAGCCTCAAGCCACTTGGCAGTTGATTTTCATATCTTGTTGAAATAAACTAAAACTACTGGATCATTAGGGTCTTTCTCTGGGGACCATAAATGTCTCTTCAAAATTTCTGGCACTGTGTAAATAGTTGTTTATTTTTCAGTCTACAATTGGTGGACCAACAGGTAGACCAACACTGCTATAGAGCCATGCCACTCACAAGGCTAAAAAGAGAATGAATATAATCTGTGGTCTTGCAGAACTGCCCGATATTGATGTTGACAAAAGCCTGCACCTCTCTCTAGCATGGCATTATGACAGTAGAAAAGAAAGTTTGAAGAAAGGTCTATCGCTCAAAATATATAAAAAGCACATGTAGTTGCTAGAATTTGATACAGACTAAATTAATTCAGACAAATCGTCCCAATTTAAATAATCATTTAATATTACAATTATTCTGAACAGGGTAGTAGTTAGATAGGTAATCTGGTAGTTAGGGAACAGAGAACAGAATCACTCCTCCTGCAATGGAATAGATACAGTATTAAATAAGGAGATTGTCACAGAGTCAGTCAGTCTTGGTCAGGGGTCCAGTCAGTCCAGAGTCTGTTCCCCCCACCCAGGCCTGGGTCCGAAAAAGCACACGCTTCACTGTCACAGTAGCCTTCTTCTTCTTCCTTATCCTTCAGCCTTACCCCTTTTTATCCACAGCTTTCTTAGGCTGTTACGTCAATTTCCGAACTTAGCTTCCTGTCTCCAGTTTTAGGAGACAACACCCTGAGATGTACCCAAAAACAGGAAACATCTTCACTGTTCAGCTCACATGAACTTAAAAGTGAGCACACGAACACTCTATTCTATTACCTAGTCCATATTAACAAGTAACTTAAACCACTACACACATCATAGAAATGACTGATGAAATTGAAAAGACCTGCATGAGCAGCAACAACCACAAATCCACCACTGGTGTATTCACACACTACGTTGGGTAATTCCATGAGGCTGCCCTTGGAAGAACAGGCTTTTTTTCTTGCCCATACAATTTGGACAGGAGAAGTCTGAAATCCATTCTATTCTCCTTTTTCTATTTCCCTCTGCAGAGGTCCTTCTGCAGCGCCATGGTGGACGAGTTGTGGGTTTCCCTCAAGTGCCAGCGCCGGCTCAAACACAAGCCTCAGCCACCAGTCATGGTGAAAACAGAGGAAGTCATCAACATGCACACCTTCAACGACCGCAGACTGCCAGGGAAAGAAACCATGGCCTAAACTGGGAATCCAAATCACTTTCTCACCCTCTCTCCTGCAGTGAGGAGTTGTGCAGAGACACTGGGGAAAGGGGGGGTAAATGGTGAGGGGGGGCAGTGGGTTGTAATAATTAACTTTTGGGTTATTTCAAAAGGTAGATCAGAGGTGCTTGGGAGTATACAAAATGTTATATTTGTTTCTTTATAATTAGCTAGGGATAAGAGATACAACAGTATTTCCTGTGGAAATAATTTGAACCTGGGTGAAATTTCAGCAAGTTACCTCATTACTCTTACCACCTTGCAAGGCAGCAAACTACAGGTGCCAGAATTTTCAAAACCCAGGAGACTGGAATGAAATTTAAGATGGAATAGAGGCAGCCCCTTAAACAAAGAAAAAAAGAAGAAAAAAAAGAGAATTTGATATATCACTGTCAGCTGCTGCTCATTCAGTCTTTCACTGCACAGCTCCAAAGGATGGTTGAGGTTCAAGAGCATCTCAGAGGATATGAGGGAATGGGACAAACCTTGTATAGGATTGTTAATTTTCAAAAGCTGTGAATAGAATGACAACATGGGCTTTCATCTAAATTCAACCCAAAGCCCTGAAGATGATGGTGAGCATTGCTGCTCCCAAAATGTACAAAGAGGCATTGCTTAGTCACATATGATAGATTGACATCAGAAATGGCTACTGTATATCATCCATCAGGCAATAAGTGATATCATTTATTTGTGTTTAAAAGTACTAACACTTTTAGTCTTTAATGTATAGTGGGGGTGATTTTTAGAGACAGATTCTGGATAAATACAAGCAGAGAATGCAGGAGTAGGAGCAATATTGTGGACTGTTGATGTCCATGTATCAAACAATAGTCATTTATAAGGGATTCTATGGAGATACACTCTTGTAATGTCAATAAGGAGGACCCATGTAACAACGTGGACAAGTTCATAAAGTCTAAGTTCATAGCAATCACAAACACAAACTATTTATTCTATGTATTTATTGTTTTATTTATGAAACTCCTTATTTATATCTTTACAGACTGGACTTTCACTTCTACAGTAAATACACTTCTCTTCAACTGTATATGGTTACATGTCCC
>NW_018128031.1:1018048-1023566 GCF_001952655.1 Monopterus albus | reverse complement strand
GTACTCCTGTGGCTTTTTTTTTGGCAGCAACTCTCCACATTTACTTGTGCAAATGCAATTTCTATGAAAAAGTGTTTTTGTATGAAGAGAATCAAAATTTTGTAATGATTTTTATCAACACAAAACACCATAAGGAGTGTCATCCAAGGCAGAGAGGTGGTACTCCACGGGAGTATTTCAGGAGGCTTTCCTAGACACTAAATAGAGCCAACACACCCACACCCACACACCCCCAAGAGTGCAGGGTGCACCCATTTTCCACAGAGCAGATTCACTCCAATGAGTACTCTGTTCTCCAACAGAGAGGGAAAACATTCTGGAAAGCATCAGTGACAATGTTTCTGAGAAGGGGGTAAAAAGAAACTATTTTTTATCATGTTAAAGGAATCATATTTACAGAAAGATATTTTTAATTCACATGAAAGAAGAGCAATGATTATATTGGTCAGAGCCACTACATATATAGTGTACACATAAAGCAAGAGAGGAAGAGTGCTGATAATGCTTATCATTCTATACCCCTGATTTCAGATAGACTGCTAGAATCCAATGCTGACCAATTGTCTGTAAATGGTTTTAAACAGGAAAAAGATGTATTTAAGAGTAAATAAAACAATTAATTTTGAACTTGTGAAAACAAAATGGAGTACATAGTTTACCCTTTGAAGTCAATGCACAAGTTTAAATAAAATTAAAAAAAAAAACATAACATTTACATTGTCTCCCTCTTTCCTGAATGAATGACAAGAGCAGAGTGAAAAATGCCAGTGATACAATAAAAATACATATCCAGAAAATGATGGGATGGTATCTAGGTTTTATTTAGATATCATCATCTCTCTATGTCCTGCAACCACTATATCGTGAAATAACCCCCACAAATTGGGGAGTACAAGGGTCCCTAGGACCATGTGTGTCCCTCACCGTTTCATAATCAGTTAGCATTTAGGCCCCATTTAGATTACCCAATGGGTAGAGACATGCCTACTTTGACACAGGCATTCTAAAATGCCATACAAGACCAACAGTAAACTCACACAGGTTACATTCATCTGCAAAGAGTTCTAATTATCTAATTGAACTAAAACACCTGTGTGGGTGTGCAAGCCCTTTGACACAAACACTGTAACATACAATATATTTATGCCTGTGATATTAAAACATTTCTTGACATGCCCTTGATAATAAGGTTCACAAGTATTTGGTCTCTAGTACCAATGTGTCATAAATCAAAGCTGATGTGAGCAATAATTCTCATGCTCTTTAGGTCCTTTTTAGTTTCACTGACATTAGACAAGGTAATTACTGGGCCAAGGTGGAAAACAAATGGGTCACAAGTGTGATACATGTTAGTGTACAAATCTAAAAAAAAAAAAAAAAAGCCTGTTAACTGTCAGGATTGGTGCGGAAAGCCGGCAATAATAAAGGGTGAACACAGTTATAGAGCCAGACGAGGATAAGTGGAAAAACTGTCTCTTTAATAAGAGCACGGACAACAAAACCATACAGAAAACCACGTAAACACGAAACATACACTCAAGTCAAAAATACTGTCCAAGGTCAGAGCCAGAAAAATTACACAGCTGAAGGATCCAAAACAAGATGTCAGAGAGGGATGTCCAATAATCCATACACAGAAAGCAGTCCGAATCAGGAAGGCAAGGCAGAACACAATGGTCAAAATACAATCCGGGGTCAAAACATGAAAAACAGGCACAAGGAAAACCACTGGAAAGTCTGACATGGTTTAGAAAAATCTGGCAGCTTCCCACAGGGTGAGAAGCTGCTATATACTCTTGTGAGCAGGCGTGGGTAATCAGAAGCAGGTGATACCAATTTGGATAATGAGCTAAAGTTCCTGGGAGTCAGGGTGAGCTGGGGACAGGAAGTAGTATCAAAATAAAAGTATGACAGGAAGCAAACGGGACAAAATCATGACAGTTAACCAAGTTATTAATAGAAAAATGGGCGCATGATGATGACTTCTTACTGTATATTTTCGCACACAGTTGCATAAGCATAAACTTTATTGCCAACCATTGTCAAAAATACAAGGAATTTGACTCCAGCCCAATAGCCCCTGATGTGCACAGCAATATAAAAGCAACATAAAACCAAAACCACAAGTAAAAAAAAAAAAAAAAAAACAAAGACATACTGTATAAGAAAGTCATTTTCAGCTTTTCCCATTTAGGGGTCGCCACAGCCAGTCATCACACTGATGACTTACATGTTGACATTTGGCATGTGTTTTTACACTGGATGACCTTCCTGATGCAACCCTGATGCTGCAGCGACGAGAGCGCTGCGCCTTAACCACTAGCCTACCTGGGACAAAGATATACATACTGTATATACAAGTTAAAAGAGCTACTGTAGCTAATGTACATTTGTACATTGTTGCACAGTGGCGTTTACTGTGTCCTGCCATACCCTTAAACATAAACTAACTGTTCATAAGTGAAATGGCCTGGGGGAAAAAACTGTCTCTGTGTCTAGATGTTTGGGGTACAGTGTCCTGTAGCACTGTCCAGAAGGAAGGAGTTAAACTGAGCATTTAAAACAGAACAGAACTACACAAAGCTCCAGTGATCTATTAGACAGGAGGGGGTCACATTGTCTGGGCCTGGCACCTTACTGATCTTTTGATTTTTATAAAGGCTATGCACCTTTTTCACAGACTCTGGTGGGGGGCTGAGAGGAGGACATGTGGTCCTGGAAAGCAGCTACTGGTTATCACAGTGTCAGTATACTTATCCGGGTCTGTAGCTGCAGCCTCAAAAACACTTCAGTCTGTACAGTCAAATCAGACCTGTAGTTTTGACTTTGCCTCTTCAGTCCATCTTAACGCTATTTTAACCAAACTCTTTAACCAAATAAATCCCCCAAGATAATGCGCAGGGAATCTCGGTGTTTCCATACTTATTATCTGGTTGGCTAGGACTATAATGCATTTTTGACACAGGTAAAATATAAATAAATGGACTGTATTTATATAGTGCAATTTCCCACAGTGTGTTACACTGGCCAAAGCACTTTACAGGAGATCATACCCCACAACATTCACACACTGATGACGACAGGCTGTCACACAACGGCACTAGTCAAGCCACCGGGAGTCGAACCACCAACTTGCAGGTCAGGAGACGACTGCCCTACCTCGTGAGCCACAGCCACCCCAAATACCAATCAGGATAAATGAGAAAAATTCTCTAAGAGAATAAAATGGTTTACAGTTAATGAATGTTTCTAAGTCCATATTACCAGTTCTCTCCAGCACTGTGGCATCCCTACACCAACCCCCATTAATGTAGAAACAGATAACTTTTTTTTTTTAGAGGATCCACAAGAAGAACGGTCAGTAGGGGCGGTCCATAAGTCGGTGCACAGAATCAAAAATGAATCAGAAGGGTTAGGCGGTACTCGGTGGTTACAAGGCAATCCGGGGTCAGAGTTGGAATAACAGGCCCTATGAAAAAACGCTGGAGAGTCTGAACATGAGTTAGAACAATCTGGCAGCTTCCTGGTGGGAGGAAGCTGCCTATAAAGGGGTGAAAACAGGTGCAAGCAGTTGTCACTGATTAGTGACTTTTTTGGAAAGACATACATATAAAAGATACATATAATAGTTTTGCATGGCATTGATTTTGTTTGTTTTATTTTACATTTTGAATTTTTTTTGACATCACAGTACTTTACTCTGTACTCACTGCAATTGCACAGAAGCATACCAATGTATTTATCTAATAATGTTAAAAGCACCTTTTCAGCACTGTGAACCACATATAGTTGGAAATGTACTCATAAAACCACCTCACTCAGCAAAGACTAAACCACTTGACAAGGTTATTGTGTAACCAATCCCTGACCTCTGTCAGGGACTGTGGTTGAAGCAAACCACAGTAACTCAGCAGAATGGCATCAATCAGATTATAGCGCATATCCTTGCCCTGATCCCAAGGTGGCACAGAGCTGAGGAGAGAAAGCTATTGAAGATGCAGAATATGTTTATATGAAACTTATTGGTATTTGTCTGCCCTGCTACCCTAGAGAGGACCACACCCTTATCTGTGTGACCACAACTTATGGCTGTTATCTTCATATATGTTTGGCAGCAGAGTGACCCAGGCGTTAGAGTTTGATCAGTATATATCTGACCTCTATGATAGAGTGGGATAACTGGTGAGATAGCACCAATGCTTGCTGAATTTAAAAGGTGCAGTTTGTTAGATCTATAAAGGCCTTATTAGCAGAAATAGGCCATAGTATGCATAACTATGTTTTCATTAATGTGTAATCACCAAAAAGTGAGAATTGCACTTTCTTTAGTTTAGAGTGAGCCATTTATATTTACATAGGAGCAGGTCTCCTATCATTGAGGCCATCATGTTGAGCTGCCATGTTTTTTACAATAGCCCAGAAGGGACAAACCACACACCGGTGTGAATTTTGCATTTTCACATGAAAGTAGCAGCTTGGATTGGGAGACTGTTGGAAGATGAAAAGAAGTAATGTTAGAAACAAGAGAAAGCATTGTTGTGAGTTTAAGAAGTATAATTTGTTAAATGAAGGATCATCGTTACACTTTAACACAAGGCAAAGACGATGAAAGAAGCAGAGACACGAAGAAATGGGACATTTTAAGGTTAACTGTGGTCAAGTCAGTGGCTGATTGCAAAAACCCAGTTGTAACACTCTCCTAGTGTGTATGTATTATCTATTATCCATCTGTAACTAATAACTATGGTACAGTGAGCTATCTATACTAGTAAGACCAGTACAAAGGAAAAATCTTGGACCAGATCAGAATCATCCAGGTTTGTAGGAGCCAAGAGGTGGATAACCACAGTGAAATAATTACACAGCTTGTACTAAGGTAGTTGAATTTACTGCTATTGTAGTAAATGGGTGTAAATTTCACATTCACTGAGAAAAATGCATTAACCAAGGGTGAGCGCGCATACCAAACCAAAAATAAAGAAAACAAGTTCAGTCCTTCTGCAGTACATACAAAGTCTGTTCAAGTCCTAAGTCAGCTCAATGTCTTTTTCAGTTCAATGTCTTGTAACCAGTTCAGTCACTAGTTACCACTGTGTTCGATTCCTTGGGCTGGAGCTTACCATCCAGTACTGGAGAGATGTCTGATCTTAGCTGTTACAGAGTAGCTTCGATTTTGAAAAGAAATTAACTGGTAGCTAGTGTTAGGTATTTTTAGTCAGATAGCTATTGGATAGATACTTTATGTATTAGAAATGTTTAGTGGAGATAGGATGTCGAGTTAGACTGTTAAATGCTTAGGCATGCTTGTGAGTTTCTACAGGGTACATCTGGTCAAGGACAACTAGAGAGAAGAGTTGATGACTGTCAGCAGACAGGGTGTTTGATATTATTATTACGACGTGTATAACTGTAGCCTTAGCCATAATATGTTCTTATGTTTAAGTCACGACATGTACTAGAGGTCGTGAGAATGTTTTTAGCTACACACCACTTAACCAACAGACACACACATTCACAC
>NW_018128031.1:1006633-1007336 GCF_001952655.1 Monopterus albus | reverse complement strand
TCGTGGGTGACCATAAACAAAAATGTAGATTGTATAAACTATGTTCATTTCAATGTTCAGCGTCTCACTAATTTCACTAGAGATTTGGCTTTTGGCTTTCAGGAACAATTGGCAGCTACATCTATCATGTCATATCAGAACAGATTGGC
This sequence comes from Monopterus albus, assembly GCF_001952655.1. Classification (NCBI taxonomy): domain Eukaryota; kingdom Metazoa; phylum Chordata; class Actinopteri; order Synbranchiformes; family Synbranchidae; genus Monopterus; species Monopterus albus. The sequence goes on along the minus strand of NW_018128031.1, from coordinate 1,007,187 downwards.
TTTAGACTTTGTTTTGGCCCCAAAGGGGGCATTTGTACTGTGATTGGACAACAATGTTATACCTACATTCCAATGAATACTGATCCTGATGGCTCAATTGCTAGGGCTCTGGCTGGCTTAAAAGTCTTGTCAGAAGAGATGGCTGAACACTCTGGTATTGCTAATTATATTGAAGATTGGTTCACTAAGACTTTTGGCAAGTGGAAAAATGTAGTGATGTCTGTACTTACATCCTTGGTGGCAGCAGTTATACTGCTGACCTTGTGTGGATGCCGCTGCATCCCCTGCATTAGACATCTCTGTCTCAAGTGTATTACCACTGCCATTGATAGTAGGTATCCACAGCCCCCTGCCTATGAATTAGTACAAGCTCCGGCCCCTTGGGAATCCTATCCCCTGATCTCCCTCACTGAGCCCGGTGAGAGAGAGATTGAAGAGCTCCATGGACCGGAGTGAAAACCGTGGATCCTACATAAACTAGCTAAAGGTTAATACATACTGACATATAAATGCATACACGTAGGTGGTCTGAACTCATAGGTGGGTGGATGATT
>NW_018128031.1:995094-1005870 GCF_001952655.1 Monopterus albus | reverse complement strand
GATATAATGTATAGGCCTGGTGGGTTCAGGGTCTTTCATCTTACATCTGCCTGCGAGCAGTTTGGAGGTGCAAGATACCTGAGTGTGTAATGTTAATTTTACCTGTGATCCTTTGAATAAATCAGCACTGTTTTGAAGTTACTTGGACTGTCTCGTCTCTCAGAGTTAGCAATGGTAAGAAGAACCAAATAGTTCAACAACACTAGCGTGAATGAGCTTGCAGCTAGCGGTACTTAGTATCTAAGCTAGCGCATTACATGCATGCACAAATAACTCACCAATGCAGGGCAACACGCGTTAGCAAGGCAAAGGTGTGGGTTCCCAGATCTCTGTTGGCTCACAGCGTTCCTTCAGCTCAATATCCGTTTTGTACATTTTTTTTAAGTTTGGTGTGTTGCAACCACGAGTCTCTTAAGTGTCTGACACAATGTCCAGAGCACAAACAGGGTGTTCGGTCTCAAGGGAGGGACAATTAACCGTATTGGTTAATGTGAGAGCATATCAAATTAGCTGGTTGGTTGCTTGTATTGTCACACTGTTGTAATTACACTGATGCTCTCACCACTTTCCAACACTACCCAATAAACTTATTTTTAATTTATATTAGTTTCTAATCATACTGTAGAATTAGTAGTTATACAAGGTTTTATCTGCTTTTAGCACTGGGTTACACAGTCAAGCTAGTTCCTGTTTTTGTTGCACTTCTTTCCATGCAATTATGGTAAGGGTGCTTCGAGTGGCCAAGATGGACATTTAAAATCTGCTGAATGTTTACTAATAGGCCTAATGATTAAAATGGTTATATTACACATCTTAGTGTGTGTATATTCAGCTTTCTTGAAAATTACATTTTGGTCAAGTGAGCCTAGCTTTTGCTTGGTAAAGTCAGCCGCACTTGTTCTCTTGGTGCATAATTTCTTCTACAGTAATGGTAGTCACTGTGAAAGAGATGTGAGGGCTGTGAGGGATGCTTACCATTATGATGATTAGCAGTAATGTAGTTTGTGCAGCCAGCTCATTTTCATTTTCAGGGCATTAAATATTGACACTTTGTAAAGAACTGTTTTCAGCAGAGAACAGTCTTAACCCACTCTTGTCAATATTTGATGGCCAGAGCAACATCTATGGTCAGGCATTTAGAATGATATAGTATATGAAGGGAGAACGTCTACATTAGGAGGTTGTTGGGGTAGATGGAGGTTCAAACACCAGGTTTTTTCACAGGAGAGTGGACTTTGAGTCCAGTATGTGATGTTTAGGGCTGGACCCAATAATAACTATTCGAATAGTCATTCGTTTGGTAGGTAACTGGTTTGCAGGCTTGATTCTGAGGATGAAGAGGAAAGACACAGCAATGGAGATAGCTTAGTCTGCTAATTGGTACTCACATCTTTGAAGATGTTGGAGCAAATTTACAAATAAGCCTACACATTACTTGGATAGACTGACCAGATATTCTAAATCTAAATGGTTTTTTGCCTGAAAAATATGAAACTTAATAAAGTAGCATAACACCAATCCTAGGACAAAATATTCCCAGATTTCCCAGGTCAATAAATCATAAGCAAAACATTGTTAAAACAAAAATGACACCTCTTTACTCTGGTAAGGCAGACAACAGGTCATCACTCATCTACTCCTGGGTGACCGAGCTCCTCACCCTATCTCTAAGGGAGCGCCCCGCCCCTTGCGGTGAAAGCTCATTTCGGCCACCTGTATCCGGGATCTTGCCCTTTCGGTCATGACCAAAAACTCATGACCACAGCAAACTAGATGGTTATTTTCTCACCTATAAAAAAACAAAAAGTAATGAAGTGGAAGAATTAGAGTCCTAGGATGAAAATTATAACAGCTTGGAGCCTGTCCTGTCACTATGGGATGATGGGAGAGTGCAGTGTTCATCTCTTCCATACTACAAAGTCATGTAGGTCATCTGGGGACTACTCAAATACATATTTTACCATATGTAGGCAATTTCAGACACACTTGTGCATTATTTGCACTTTATCCTCATTTAGGCATGTCTGAGGTACATAATACTAACCAAGAAGATACCTCCTGCAACTTGAATTAGTTTGGTGACTTTCTCAAAAGCACATCAGATGGCTCCAAAGCTTGCCAGCAATAGTTTTAGATATGAGATTTGTGTTTGAGCAATGGTCTATACTAAAACAGTTGTTCTCAAAATGTAGTCAGAGGTTAATGATAGAAGCTGAATGAAAAAAATAAAGTTTTTTTAAGCAGAAATTATCCCTGTTCTAGAAGAAGGAGCAAAACAGATTGTTTTATCCCCTCAGTTGTTTCTTTATGTACATCCTAATAGCTACTTGTCTGGGAGTCTGTAATTCTGAGACATTTGCTAAGCCAGTCCAACACATTTAATTAAATAAAAAAACACATCTTGAATATTTATGTGCAATACTTGTACATTAAATCATAAAATTCATGTCATGACATAAGGTAGGACTTTACTAATCCCACAATGGGGAAATTCCTGTGTTCCAGCAGCAATAGAGAGCAGCAACAAAACACCATAAGAACAAACACTACATACTGTATCTTGAGAAACAAATTCCAAAAGTACCTAAAACCAAATAGAATATAGTATTTGAGAGACAATCAAGAACAAGAATGATCCTCCCACAATTAGTCTCTAAGAACAAATCAAAATACCTAAGAACAAGACAAAATACTAGTATTCGAGAGAGATCAAGAAATCAAGGACAAGAATATTACTCCCATAATTAATCCTGCAATGGAGGAAATACCTGTATTTCAGCCATGAGGATCTCTGAAAAACTCAAAAATACCCAATACAAGATAATATAAAGTATTTAAGAGAAATCATGGACAAGATTTTACACATGTGCATATTTACAATGCATTTTACCCCCAGGAACTGAATATTGCACCTCAGTTGACTATTGCATCTCATCACTACAGTGGTGTACTGTACAGTCTGATAGCTGTGGGGAGGAATGACCTATGGTAGCACTCCTTCTTGCACTGGGGATGTAACAGTCTTGTGCTGAAAGAACTGTTCAGAGCCACCACTGTGTGGTGCAGGGGATGGGAGGGGTTATGCATGATGGATGTTAGTTTTGCCAGCATCCTTCTGTCTGCCACCTCCTCAATGGAATCCAGAGGGCAGCCCAGGACAGAACCAGCTCTCTTAACCAGCTTATTAAGTCTCTTTCAGTACCTGACCGTGCTACCTCCTGCCCAACCCACCGCGGCGTAAAAGACTGCAGATGCCACCACAGTATCATAAAAAATCCGAAGATGTGCCCCGCACACACCAAAGGACCTCAGTCTCCTCAACAAGTGGAGGCGTCTATGGCCTTTCCTGTACAGGGCATCAGTGTTGTTGCTCCAATCCAGTTTATTGTTGAGGTGGACACCCAGGTGTTTAAAGGTGTCCACAATCTCAATATCTGAGCCCTGAAAGCTCACCGGCATGAGTGATGGTGATTTCCACTGGAGGTCAATCACCATCTCTTTTGTCTTGCTGGTGTTCAGGACCAGGTGATTTTTCTCACACCACTCCACAAAGTTGGTAACAACCCCCCTATATTCCCACTCCTCTCCCCCAGATACACATCCAACAATAGTGGTATCGTCCGAGAACTTTTGTAGATGACAGTGGTGGGAGTTGTATTTGAAGTCTGACATGTAGAAGGTGAACAGAAAGGGGGAAAGCACCGTCCCCTGGGGTGCCCCCATGCTGCAGGCTACCACGTCTGACACACAGTTGCGCAGCCTTACGAACTGGGGTCTGTCTGTGAGGTAGTTGATGATCCATGCAGACAGGTGTTGGTCCACATCTGCCTGTCAGCTTCCCCCTCAGCAGTGACGGCTGGATTGTGTTGAAAGTGCTGGGGAAGTCAAAGAACACGACCCTCACATTACCTCCGGGGGACTCCAGGTGAGAGAGGGCTTGATGCAGCATGTAGATAATAGTATCGTCTACCCCGATGCCAGGTCGATATGCAAATTGCAACGGGTCAAGCACCGAGCTCACTTGGGCACGAAGACAATCCTCTCCATGGTCTTCATCAGGTGGGAGGTCAGGGCAATGGGTCTGTAATGGTTGGGCTCCTTAGGATGAGATATTTTAGGAACTGGGACCACACTGTCTTCCACAGAGCCGGGACTCTCTCCAGGCTCCCACATAAGTGACATTGGTCAAAATCAGGTTTCCGACCTGGATGAAAAGGGCTGGTTTGATTGGCCATCACTAAAGCCAGGCCTGACTCCACGTGCTCATGACAAATTCCTCCTTCTAATAGTGTATTTTGTCTCTCCTTTGCAATGTGCCCAGCAACACTTTGCTGTGGACAAAACAGTGTGGGGCCTGTGGTCACCAAAATTGCAAAACATGCCCATATGCACCTTGTGCCTGGAGTTTAAACAGTTTACCACTGTGCCACTTATTTCAGGAAAATAGAGCCCTTAGCATTTTTACTCTGATCCACTACTGAACAATAAGAAGTTTACTGTAATTACTGTGTCTCAATTTTCACAAAAAGACAAGAACATTGCCAGTAGCAGAAAGCAGTCTCTAAAGTTCAGCTGTAGCTGCTCCCTCCCTGCCCAAAAGTGGCAAACAGTAAAAAAAAAAAAAAAAAAAGGGGGGGGTCATTCAAATGTGACGCAGATGTTTGTTTTCATTTGCGAGAACTTTACAATGAATTACATTCATTTGCTGAAGACTTACCTTAACCATTAATTGTCCAACATGAAAGCAAAAACCCCCTCCAAAGTTTGTTAGAGGCTCAAATGAAGCTTCAAGCTGTCGCACTACACTAATTGAAGTTGGTATATTTTTCAAAGCTAGCCTATTTAAGACAAATTTCTCTCTTTTGATAGTAGTGTAGGTCCTTGCTGAGATGGGGTGGAAGGATAAGTTCTAGTAGCAGTGCATAAGTTTGTCAAACTTTGGAAACAATCTTGCAGATTTCATAGCTGGAGTATTTTTGGTTTGTGGTTTTCGGACACCAATAAAACCTGCTCTGAGGTCTGGATTATATTTATCCCCATGACATCTCAGAGTCACATTAGATTTTCTCCTGTTTATTCCTGCATCATTTACACTTTACAAGAAGTGTGTCTGCTTTTATCCAGTGTGTCAGAAACAAGTGATGGGCAAAACCAGAGACTCTGACAGGACCAAATAAATATAAAAGGTGTTGTTATTTATCAGTCAGCCAGACTAAAGTTACATATGTGTAAGATAATATTTCTAAAAAGGCCACAGGGATGACAGTGGCTCAGCACTGTCAAAACAAATGTTAATGTATGCCAAGGGTATATTATGACAACCAAGAGAGGCTCCGAAATTCATTATGCGTTTACCTGAGTAAAAAACTGGTTCCGGTAACAGCACTTACACACAACTAGTAGAAAATATCTCTCTGTCACAGCTCAGCAAGGAACTACTATCCTGAGACACAAAAGAGGGACATTTATTTTAAATAGACTAACTTTCAAATAATCAACTTTAATTACCTCAGATGAAGTTCTCTTTGAGCCCCAGGCAAACCTTTGAGTGCATTTCTGCACAGAACAAGAGTATTTTGTCTCCCATTTCTTACAGCATAGTTGTGTTCAGCTTGGAAACCTTCAGGGTCGGTGTAGAGAGCAGAAGTTAGAGAGACTAAGACCTATTCTCCTGAATATATGGACATGTCAAGATTGGTTTAAGACCAACCTATCCTTTAATCTTATCCTGACCCTTTCACCTTAAAATTCAGTGATTTACATGGAGGTGACCAGCATTTGGTACAACATACGTTTGGAACAAAAACATAGTATCTGCAAATCATGCAATGCTATATCTCTGTCTAAATCTATAATAAATCATAGGTAAAACACACATAGGTGTAAGGCTTGAAAAAGTGGGTGGGATCAGACAAGAACAGGAAAATCATGCTACAAGGTCTATGATACTGAATTGGATGACAATGCATTTCTTCTCTGCACTAGTTAGGTTGAAATATCTAGGCTGTTTCTCTGTCTGTGTGCCACCAGAGATTATTGACCCAGTAAATACATGGCTGAATAGTTCATGAGAGAGTGGTGAAAAGGAAAAGTCACAGGCATTTATCCGCTTCTGATCCCCACCACAGGAGCTTTACAGACATAAACCCAAATCACACTGAGGGAGAACAGCCCTAGCCATGACCAGATTACACAGTGAGATTCTTGGTGGACTAATGGAGTGTGATTAGATTCTGTGAGACCCACCTGTGGTGAGTGTATATAGTTAGTGGCTATGAGATTAAGATATATTTTGTAAGATTTTTAAGAACTTGTGTAAATCTAATACCTGTTCCTGCCAGATCAGTTAGTATGAAAGTAAGGCAACTATTTATATATCACATTTTCATACACAAAGGAAATTCAAAGTGCTTAAAGTTACAGTTCTTAAAATTTCTCTTTTCATCCTGATGGCAATGAATACATAAAATGCACTGACAACATATAGAAAATATGTCGATCATTATGGTTAGGGGCCACGGATCTTGGTGGGTAACATCATATTTGAGAAAGTTACAACATAAAAAAGTTAGATGCTGCAAGAAATAAAAACAGAATTAACATCGGTGTGGCTTGTGAATGACAGTGACAACAGAGAGAACAAAAAGGGCTGAAAAGTGACGCCATGGTGGCCTATTTCTGCTGGACAGGTAATTATTGGTTTTGTTTTATTTAGGGGGCATTTGTTATTTTCCTGAATCTGTAATCAGGCAGTGCACACTGCAGTGTGTGTTTTCTTTTGGAGAAAAGTCAGAACCAAAGGGTGGAATTTCTTTGGATGGCTACTTTCAAAATCAAACTTTCTCTTGCTGGTTTTTCCAGGAATTCCAGCTGTAGCTTTGACACAGTGCACACAGACAGCTAAAGCTTTAAATGCACACAGATAATCATTAAAATGCATATAAAAATAAAACAAAGCAAATTAGTTGAAAACATTGAATCCACAGTAAAAGTAAAAGTAACAAATCATTGGTTAAGGTAAAGTAGTTACAGATACACTCCAGAGACATTTTAATATTTGTTTGAAAATTAAATTACTCTGCTATAAACAATATATAGTCTAACAGAGTTTTTCCTCAAAAAAGTGAACCTCTGTAATAGGACTCTGCATTTGCCCACTATTGTGAATTCCATATGCAAACACACCTACCACACTCCACCTCCACCCCTGCATACACTGTATCAGGATGAGATGAAGGAGTGAAAACTGAAAAGATCTGGGAGTTTATGTTTGAGACTCATTCAACCTATTAAGTACCAATACTGTATAAAAGAGATATGTCAAATGTGCACATGTATTTACAGTCTGGCTGAGAGTTTGACAGCATGTCTCAGTTGGCCGAAAATATCTAGTAATATCTAGTATTCGCAGCAGGCTGTTAGCAAGCAGTTCCATAGTGAGCCAAACTTAGTTTTAATGTGCCATTAATACTCCACAAGTCTAATACCATGTAATAGCTTGTATTTTTTTTTTTTTTCTCAGATGATCCAAAACATAATCTAGTAGAATTAATAGAGAACCCAGAGGCTGCCTTGCTGTATAAGCAGCAGGCTAATGTAGTGGATAAAACAAAGAGTATATGTTTAGCAGTTGATGCTTTAATTAACATGTGCTATGGGATAGTATTAAGAGTAGGCTTATAGTGTTAGTTGAGAAAAATGGTTGTGTAACAATGAGAGGTCAGCAACCTTTTGTTCTCTCTGTGCTGCTCTGAGGGGAAGTCAGACGGTAAGGTTTTCCCAAAAAAAAGGAAAAAGAAAGTTTAAGAGCTGATGTAATGAGGGAATAATGCCAGGAAGCTGTTTGCAGTTGCAGGGGAGTTAATCAGGCGTGCTTTGCGTGAAGACCCTGAGGAGAAGACATGATCCAGACTACCTGACTTCCTCTGCAGAGAGACTAAAACCAAAAACCAACAAGGTGATCCTGTATCCCACCCTCTCAATCATATTTCAGATATTGTTCAATAAATGATTCTTGGCACTGCAGTCATTTTCTCTGCACATTGATTTTACCCGCGACACTAACCTTTAGCACACAGGATAATGGCTAGCCTTACTATTAAGTCAAACAGCAGTTATTCTGCTCCATGGACTGCAAACAGATACTACTGGAGTGTTTTTGATTTTTTTCCCCAACAAATCTTATACTTTGAAACAAACTGTTTAGACTTTGTGTGATTTTTGACAGCAGATAGAGACCTGTGTGGGCAAGAACTAGACTCTCACTGGCCCGGGGAAAAATTCTCCAACACTTGGATATATCAGTGCGGTGTTCTAAGCAGTCTGGATAGTACAAAGCAGATGATAGGATGCTCATTACAACCATAAGGGACTTGAGACAATGGACTTGTGACCAGAGACTTGCGTTTGACTTGTGAACATCTTTGCCACATCCTGACTCCAGCTGTCTATTTACCACACAAATATGAGATTAGTATCTGTCCTTTCACCTCACTCCTGCATTAGCACATATTATGTGCTACTCCTTTAAATAGATACCACCAAATGGAATCATTGCGGCGTCATTAGAAACACTGTGAATAATTTTAGCTTCATTAAAAGTGTATGTGTGCAGGTGCCATACACACACACACACACACACACACTTGTAAAATACTTCTAATATATCTGTATTCTTCCAGGTAGTGCACACAGGGAATAATACTTATGTCCCAGTGGGTAGCAGGTTCTGTGCTACAGGGGTAAAAAACAGAAGCAGCCTCACATTGTTTGTTCTATTAGCCAACAGCAGCGTTACAAGCAAAGCTACTAAAAATGGGAAATCCACGTGTAAATCACTTTTTCATAATTTGTTATTGCAACAACAAGCTCAGTCTGCTGCAGGGTGTGGGTTGAATGAAAACAAGCCAAAGCCATCAAGCTGCCTCATCTGTAATCCTTCCCCAGGATACAGCTCCCCAAACAACACAAAAAATAAAAACCTTCCACTGAAATCAATATAGCTAAGGCATAGTGTGTAATATTGCATGGTGCAGTGCTACTGTAAATACAAACTGGATAAAAGCATAAAGTTTGGTGCCTTCTGAGATCAGTGTAATTAAACTTAAACTGACAATAAGTCTAGCACTAAAGCATTTCAGCAAAAAAGAAAGTAATTGAGAAGTCAAGTTTTTGTTTTTAACCACAGATAAATTCTCCAAGGGCTTTAAATGGACAAACTGTTTTGTAATAAAAGAAAACACCACCCAACACACTCAGAGGCTCAGTGAGAACCAGAAAATGCTCCAAGTCATTTGTTAAAAATTAAAAACCAGAAACACTGGAAAAAGGAAAATAAAAAGGAAGGCTGAGTGCTATGCAATATGTTGAAAGTGGAACTCCCCCAAAAACATGGCTGTCAAAAAAGTTTCGTAAGTTCAATATGAATATCAATATATCAGTATATCAGGATTTGTATCAAGACTGCAATCGGCCGGGTTACTCTCAGCATCTGTGACACACAAACCAGAAGAAAGAACATGCAGATTGAAGCAGGACCTAGATTGTGCAAGATAAAAACTTAGTGTACTGACACAGATGTAATCTCATTTTCAGAATCAGAATCAGTTTTATGTGTGATGGACACACGAGGAATTTGACTCAGGTACATTGGCAGGTACATCGGCTCTCAATGTGCAAACAGTAAACCAGCATAAGGCTGTGTAATATAACAAAATAAGCAGTATTAACAGCAATACTGACAGCAACAAACAGTGCAAACAATGCAGAATAAGCAGTATAAACAGACAGTAAACAATGCAGACAACAAGGAATATTCATTGAAATGAGATAAATAGGGATAAGGGATAAAGATAGAGTACTTAAAAATAGAGACATGTACGAGTCTGTATAATCTGTACAATGTACTGTATATACACAGGTACTGCACTGAGGATTGTCCAATCCTACTGTCATGGGTTAAGTGTTCATCAGTGTGACGACCTGGGCGAAGAAACTGTCCCTGTGTCTGGTTGTCTTGGTGCACAGTGACTTGTAACACCGTCCAGAGGGAAGGAGTTCAAACAGGTTGGGTCCAGGGTGTTTGGGGTCTACAGTGATCCTCTCCGCCCCCCTTTTGACCCATACGGTGTACAGGTCCTCCATGGAGGGCAGGCTCACACCAATGACCTTTTCTGGAGCCAAACTAGACAGTGATGGAGGTGCAGAGAACAGGCCCGATGATTCCTCTGTACAACTGTATCAGCAGCTCCTGGGGCAGGTCGAACTTCCAGAGCTGGCACAGGAAGTACATCCTCTGCTGTGCCTTCTTGGTGATGGTCCTGATGTTGGACGTCCTCTTCAGGTCCTGGGAGATAGTGGAGCCCAGGCACTTGCATGCATTTCCTGTCGAAAATGCGTGTGGATGCTTCACAGCATCCACACAATAAATAAGAGGAAAACATAGTGTGGATGTTACACAAAGTCAAAAAAATAATTATTTTAAGTCCTGAAGTAGAAAGTTGTACTATGCTACAGCATCCACACAATAATAAATAAAGAACAGGATAACAGTATGGATGCTGAATAAGCATTTCCTGTTGTAAATGCATGTGGATGCTAATAAGCTCAAAGATCATCCTGAAAATGCCTGAAATCAATGGCTGAAACAGCTGAAAGATGAGAAGAAATGGCTAAAGTTCTTTGTTGAATAATCTGAAGGATGAGATGCAATGAATACCAGTAGGAGTGTCCTTGAAGAGCTGAACATTTTGATAGCTGAAAGTATGTGGAAATAAA
>NW_018128031.1:988029-993799 GCF_001952655.1 Monopterus albus | reverse complement strand
GGCAGTTCATCTAGATAGTGAGACACAAATCTGGGGGTGTCCTCCCCACACTCGTTCAAGACTTTAAGGCAAGCCTTAACATTATTAACGTCTTTATGTACTCCCTTATGCAAGATGTTACGCTGGGTAGTGACGCAGACTTCATAGAGCGTTTTCTTCGAAGCCTCAATCCAGTCAGTGTCAAAGGTGTTGACTGCCAACAGGACAATCTCATCCTGACTTAAGGTCCTTAGTTTAACATAGAGGAAATGCAAAAATTCATCCTCTACTATAACTTTACCGTCTATTGTTTTATACACTTCAGGTTTTAATCGAACCTTGGCAAACACAGGAGCACCAGGTGCACTGCGACCGTCACGTCCGCCATCTTGGTAGCAATGAGGTGATTGTTTTGGATTTATATTATCAACATTTATCAACAATATATGAAATGCTTGGCCTTCTATAATCAATATTATAATCTGCATTAGCAAATATATCTACATGTTTATTTTAGTATCATATGCTTTATAATTTACTTTTGTTTTAAACATTTCACTTGTCTTTAAGAGTGTAGGAGACTTGGAGCTGACAATAACAGAATCTGTGTAAGGCTGTAAGAAAGAGACAGAAAACCACAAACCGGAACTATGCCCAAGTTGCATAGCAACACTGGAGTAAGAGGTGCTGTCTCTAAAAAACTGTCTATGTGCTTAGGGCATTGAAAGGTCAGGATGTTGTTCTGCTAGACCGGGAAGTCATGTGATGCAAAGGCTACCAATGGCATTGTATTGTATTGGCCCATTCATTGTCTATGGACAAATAGACAAAATATAAATGTTGATTATAAAGAAACCATAAAAGATATCAAGATGATTTTTGCACCATTGGTAGCTGAATGTCTCACGAGTTGAACAGAGTTGAAATGGCATTTCTAGCCCAAGGTATGCCGGAGATGTTAGGCTTCCAACTTTGCCCTATTCATTTCCAATGGGAAATTTTTTGTGAAAAAAGCTGAAAAGTATGAAAGTTATAAAAAAAGTTGTATACAAGCAGTCATGTCCTTAAAGAGATAAACAGTTTGATACCTCAATGGCCCTTCTAGGTGAAAGTATGCTGAAGGAGTTAGGTGCCAAAGAACAGCAGCAGAACCCAGAATAATAAAGAAGAAGATAACAAGAGTGTGGATCAGCTTCCATACAATAATAATAATAATAAATAATAGGATAACATTGTATGGATGCTGAATCAGCTTCCATACAACTAGAGAAATGCATTTCATGTCAAATGTGTGTGGATGCTATGTGGTAAAGGATCGCCCTGAAAATGCTGAACATTTTGAAACCTGAAAGGCATATCTACCTGAAAGTATGCTGAAGTACAATTTTCCCATTAATTTGAATGGGGGAAATTTTTCAAAATAAAACTAAATATTTCAGAAGAGTTAAGTGTAGAAAAATTCTGAGTCGAAGCATGAATATCTTTCAAAATAAAACTAAATATTTCAGAAGAGTTAAGTGTAGAAAAATTCTGAGTCGAAGCATGAATATCTTGGGAGAGCTGAACATTTTGATACCTGAAATTATACTTAAGTAGAATTTCCCCATTCATTTGAAAGGGGCAAACTTTTCAGAATAAAGCTAAATATTTTAAAAGTGTGATGTTTAGAAAAAATCTAAAAATAGAAGTGTAACAGAAGCATGAAAGTCCTTGAGATGAAGATTTTGATACCTGAACTAGCTGAAAGTATGCTGAATTTGAATATTCCCTTTCATTTGAATGGGGCAACATTTTAAAAATAAATGTCCTTGAAGAGCTGAACATTTTCATACCTGAAAGGATGCTGAAGTAGAATTTTCCCATTCATTTGAATGGGGCAAGATTTTCAAAATAAAACTAAATATTTCAAAAGTATGAAGTGTAGAATAGAATAGAAGCATGAATGTCCTTGAAGAGCTGAACATTTTGATACCTGAAATAGTTGAAAGAACGCTGAAGTAGAATTTTCCCATTCACTTGTGTAAGATTTGCGTCTTATAGGCTCTATTTACTTTATAAGCTTTAGTTACTTCTCATACCTTTAGTTCCCCTTAGTTACCTTTCATAAATTTATTTTCCTTGTTTATACAAATTACAGCTATATTGATGATTGTCCAGAACTACTGGACTGGTTATTTTATTACATTTTTTTTCCTTGTGTATATATCTTACAATTGTAATGAAGCAGAATCTGCTTACTTTGAATGCTGTAACTTCTATAGAGTCTAGATGTCTGCATCTCTTTGTAACCAGACAGCTTATTTACATTTTAACAAAGGCCGGTTGGTTAGAAAAATTCTGAAGAGAAGCATGAATGTCCTTGAAGAGCTGAACATTTTGATAGCTGAAAGTAGAATTTTCCCATTCATCTGAATGGGGCAAGAATTTCAAAATAAAGCTAAATATTTATTTATTTTTATATGAAGTTTAGAAAAATTCTGAAGAGAAGTATGAACAGCTTGTCTGAGGGACCACCCGGGTTGTTTTTCTGTCACTTTTATTTGTGGCTTTTTTAAATAAACCAGCATTAAAATCAAGCAAGTCAGACTCCATCTTCATTCAGATCTGTTCAATTAAAGAACTGGGATATTACAATTTGGCGCCGTGACCTTCGGAATTGGCTGAATTCTGAGTGGATGGTCCGAACCGGCTCAGTGGATTCCCTGTTGTGAGTGAACGAACTGCACAGATCAACATCGGCCGACAATAAACAGGTGAGCAGAAAACCTATTTACACATAAATTCTGCACATTAGACTTTGCCAAATTTAGTTGATCTGTGTGGACTGTGAATTCTCGATCTAAAATTGAATGATTAGAATAAGGATAAAATAATGCTTTTATTCTGAAATGTGTTGTTCTGTTTATGCCACATTTTAAAGTTGCAAGTGTGAAGTCCCAGACTTCTCTCGAGTCTAGATATTGGAAAGAATTTCAGTCACACACCAAGTATCAAAATGCACTATTACCTTTATTGCAGATATATCTGGAGATCATACAGCAAGCAGCAGAGCAGATGATCTGAAGTGAAATTACCAAAACTGTGTGTTATATTCTATTCTTCCCCCTCCCCTACACATTTTCTCCATTATGCAGCTGGAATTTATCGTTACTTTCCCAAAGATAACTCCCTTGTATGGGAGCTGTATCAAGTACAACTCCCTAGACCAAAGCACATCTTGTCATTAAGGAAACACACACACTGTTAATGATTGAGTGAACACACACTCTGTAACTAAGTGAAGGTTATATTCCTTATAAGTACTTTTATAGAAAACAGTGCTGGTGCCTCAGTTATAATGACTCAAATAACTTAATATTCCACACAAGCACATATTCTCATTTGAGGGATAGAACAATAAGTGCCTTAGTCACAGAGATTGATGACTATCAGACGTTATTTTTAATATTTGTGTGGGTGGTTTGCTGCACGAAGGCTGTTGAACACTGTCACATGTATCTCATAGCGACAAGTGCTACTGGGAGAATTCAAAATGAAACAGTGTGCCTCGGGCAGAGCTGTCTTTGGTTCCAGGGGCTGGGCATAGCCTATGGGAAACTGTATTATAGCATTTAGGGTGACAACGTATTCAGTGGAATTACAACAGAACTGTTGATTGGGAGAACCCCCAGCGATTATGCGCATCAGAAAAAGTTCTGATGTAGAAGCTTCGTAAATGGGTCATGATTCTGGGCAAGAGACAATTTCAGTTGAAACATCAGTCACGTGTGCATAATTTTCAATATGTCTGCAAATGATGATTGATCCGGAAGTGCTCGTTGTTGAGGCCGACGTGTTTGTTGACAGTAACTGTTACGCTTGTTTTTTCGTATTTACACCAAGAAAGAGGGAATACTTCCGTACTGATTTGTGTGACGGTAGAAGTTTGGTGGCATTTTTTTTTTTTTTTTCAAACAATGAAAGACGGCGAGAGGAGAACCGAAAGCTGATGAGGAATATGTTTCGCTTGTGCAGGTAATGGAGTTACTGCAGCAGCAAAAGGAAATGTACACAGCGTTGCTGAATCAGCAACAGGATAATTTCAAGAGTTTCGTCAAAGTCATTATGGACTCAACTAATCTCAGACTGGATTCTCTGGCTAGAGAAATGCAGGACATAAAAACAAGTCTGCAGTTTACACAGAAGGAAGTTGACGACATCAAGGTAAACAGGACGAGCATAACAGCGTGATGCGGTCCGATGTTTAAAAAACTTGTGAAAGTTTAATGACAATAACCGACAAAATAGATTACTTGGAAGCACAGTCCAGGCGGAACAACCTGGTCTTCGAGGGGATTAAGGAAACAGCTGGAGAAAGCTGGTCAAACACGGAGTTGAAGGTGAAGAACGTTTTGAAGGAGAAGCTGCAGATCCAACAGGATGTCGAGATTGAACGGGCTCACAGAGTGGGGAGGCCTACTGGCCGAGGACCCAGGGCTGTGGTAGTCAAATTCATGCGATACAAGGACAAATCATCCATAATGCAACGAGCTAAGATGCTTAAAGAATCAAACATCTACATAAATGAGGATTTTATTGAGTCTGTGAGGAGGAAAAGAAAGGAGCTGATGCCGAAGTCTATCTTTAATTCTACGACAAGTTGGTGGTCCACTCCAGAATCAGTACACCGAAACGAGATGACAATGAATAGACACTCAGGTATATTGATCATTGAAGTGTCAGATGAGCTCTGGCATCAATACTCTGGTAAGATAACTCTACATGGAAACAAATATGACTCGTTCACAGCATGTTGCAAGTGACTTTTTACAGAGGATCATAGATTTTGATGGACTGGAATTGAATACTTATGGATACACTGAACATCACTTTCAGGAATTGGATAATGATATTGATCCTGAAAAAATTTTTTTTTACAGACACTAACAGTAATTGCCAGTAATATACGGATGAACAGTTTAACAGTAATATTAAAACTGAAAACAAAATATCATTAATTCACTTCAATAGCAGAAGCTTATATGCTAATTTCCATAGTATAAAACATTATCTTAGTAGTCTTATACACTCATTCAATATAATTGCAATTTCTGAAACTTGGATTAATAATGTAAGGGGTATGGACTTTGACATTGATGGATATGACATGGTATGTATAAATAGAGACATGAAGCTGAGAGGTGGCGTGGCATTGTATGTGGGTAAAAACTTTAGATATAAAATTATGGATAAAATGTGGTGGTGGATAACTTGGAGTGTGTAACGGTAGAAATATTGATGGAAAAAAGAAAAATATTGTAGTAAGCTGTATATATAGGGCACCAGGTTCTAGCATAGACACTTTTAATGACTGGATGGAAGAAAATTACTTGATAATAAGTCATAAAATAATGTTTATATGTGGTGACTTCAATATTGATTTGTTAAATCCTAATAAGTACATAGGAACTGAGGAGTTTATTAACACACTATATAGATGCAGTTTATATCCCAAAATTACAAGACCTAGTAGAATAACTACCCAGAATGCAAATTTATTTTTAACATATGCAAACAAACACAAAGCACAACATTTTAATTATGTACAAACGCTTTTTCAAATACACACACACTTAAAAAGTGCCATTTAAATTCTCCCTCCATTGTGCCAAGGAGAATCCTGAGGCTGGACAATACCACTTTCCCTTCAGCTGAGTGTGGCCAGTTTCTTTATTTTTTGCCTTCTGACAGATCTTGCAGGTATAATGATATTCATCCTTTGTAATGCGCTTCCGTGATGGTTCACCACTAG
>NW_018128031.1:978451-982241 GCF_001952655.1 Monopterus albus | reverse complement strand
AAAAAATGGTGTGATAGAAATATATTATCTCTAAATTTGGATAAGACCAAATTTATGGTATTTGGTAATCGACGGCTGGATAATCAACTCCAATTAAGGGTAGGGGGAGTTAATATAGAAAGAGTGGATGAAATCAAATTTCTAGGTGTTATAGTTGATGATAAAATTTGCTGGAAATCTCACATCAAAAATATACAAAACAAAATGGCCAAAAGTATTTCTATACTGGCAAGGGTTAAACATATTCTGGATTGGAAAACACTCCATATTCTGTATTGTTCATTGATTTTACCATATTTAGATTTTTGTGTTGAAAGCTGTGGAAATACATACAAAAGTACACTTCAGCCATTGTACATATTGCAAAAAAGGGCAATAGGAATTGTCCATAAACGTGGATATCGGGATCACACTAATGCATCATTCATACAGTCTAAATTGTTACAATTTTTTGTTTTAGTGGAATATAAAACTGCGTTCATGTATAAAGCTAGGAACAATTTATTACCATGGAATTCAAAAATTGTTTAATGAAAGAGAAGGGGGATATAATTTAAGGGGTCAGTTAAATTTAAAAATTCATTCTATAAGTACAACTAAAAAAAGATTTTGTATTTCTATAAGTGGTGTAAAATTGTGGAATAAGCTAAGGGAGGACTTAAAATATTGTACTAGCATAGAACAGTTTAAATATAAATACAAAAGGGTTTGTAATGCAAGATATATGAATGAGGAGGTGTGATGGCGGATTAGACTGGAGTATTGTTGGTGTGGTGTATGAAGATAATATTTTATGTATAAACACTGAATATAAACTTGTGATTTGAATGGTGGTGTTAAAGGGAATTTAGTTTTGTATTGAGAAACTTAGCAATGTCCTTTTGGAACAGTCAGTATAGGAAGTATTGCGTGTAGGATGAAGAGTATGATGAAGTGAGGGTATTATAATGGGATTTGATAGATCGTGGGGTAATTGGCTTGACGCCGGACCTTGGGTGCATGGTGTAGCTGGTCTAGGTTTAATTTAAGGGGCTGGTCGATGAGGAAATTGGTTTGTTTGGTATGTACAATGGATAGGGCGGTGATAGGATGGATATATGGGGGTTGTTGGGGACTGGCACTGCTGTAGGTCTGAGTGTCCGGTGTTGGGCTAATGGTACCACGGTCTAGTAGGACTAGATAAGTGTATACTTCTTCCTACTCCCTTTCAAGCATGTACTATTGGAATGTTGTGATGTCTTATGCATATTGGTTGAAATGTCGAATCAATTTTGTTTTTCACAATATCAATTTTCTTAGTTTTACATGCTTGGAAGAAACTTAAATAAAAAAAAAAATGTTGTTCAAAAGTGGAAAATGAGCAAACCTGATTCTTTGGGGTCAGTACTTTATAAGTTTTTGTTTAAATGGTTACATACAGTTCCTAAAGATGAGCAGGACACTGCAAGAGATAGGTTCATTACTTGGGTCCCCCAGATGCAAAAAAAAGGGGATGTTTGGGGACAGTGACAGTCCTCCCCCACAAAGGAATTCTATAGGACTATTTTTGAAGCAAGCCTCTCTTGTTGTTGAAAAAGCTAAACAACAAATCAGTACCTGCACCTCTTTGATAAGAAATACAGTTGAAGCCAGGTTTTAAAAAAAAGCTGAGGGTTTTCTTGCTGACTGTACATGCTTTTTTGAAAATTTCAAGCATTTTCATTCTCTTTCAGCTAGTTCAAGCAAGTCACAAGGACCAGTTCAAGGTAATTCTCCGAGTGGCACAGTTGTTCCAGTGCAAGTTGCAGCCTCTAGCAGAAATTACAAAGTGCAGTTCAGACATACACAGTCATCTTCTCCACAATCTCCATGTGGAGATCAGAAGCCGATATTGAAGAGTGGCCTATCTAGACAGATACCACAGAGTACAACATAGGACATGGCACCCCTGGCGGTTGTACAGGGAGGAGTTTTGCACACAGCCTCCCTTCCAGGAGGTAAAATTGACAGATTTGAAGAACAGACTTATCTAAATGAGCTAAAAACTGGTTGTTTAGACCAGGTCACAACTCCAGTTGTCAGTGCATGTGCCTCTCTCATAGAGGAAGAGGATAGGCACTTTTGTGATTTTTCAGTGCCAGCAATGTCTCATGTTTCTGAAAGCATTGATGATTCCAGCTGGGATGGCATAGTGCATGATTTCTCATCACAACGTGTGCAGAGAGAGCGAGGAAATATGCATGATTGTTTTGACATCTCCTCACACCAGCTGCCATTGTTTCAGTCCACCTCACTTTGTGGAGAGATAACACAAACCTACACTCCTTTTAGCCTTCAAGACATGAGCATGCTACAGGAGGTAGAATTGATGGAAAACACTACTGAGGATGATGATAATGCTTCACTCTATACTGAAATTCATCGGCTTTGGCTAATGATGAGCCAGAAATTCCTAGTACAAGTGCGCTCTGTTGAGCTGTGTAGAATTCCACCTCAAGAGGGTGAGAGAGGTAGTCGGTATTTGCTCAGAGTGCGTGAACTCTGGCAGACCTACACTGGTGAAGACCCAGCCATCAATGACACTATGAGGGTGCTATTTCGCAGTGTTGTGGAGGTTTCCCTCCCACCATCCATACAGCATCTTCTGAGCCAGGTAGTGAGACTCAACGCATTTACCTTTGAGCGGTGGTCAGCTTATGTCACTCAGTGTATTGACAATGAGCTGGAAGTACAAGAAAGGAATGCAAAGGAGCTTTCCTCTTTGCAGGCATGGTTAGCTAGGGCACAGTTGAGGGAGGTGCGAGACAAGGTTAATCAAAGTAAGGCTACAGCTGACCAAATGCCTGTACAGCCAGATAGACAGCAGCAACTCTTTGCTCCACAGCCGGCCGCACCACCTTTTGAGTGGGATTCTGCTCCCATGCACTGTGGACCTCAGTACCATGGCAGACCACGGGGAAGAGATCAAGGACCTCGGACTCTCAGAAGAGCTCCGCCAAGTGATGACAGGTGCTGGATTTGTAATGAAAGAGGACACTGGTCACATAAATGTCCCTTTTCATATCAGCATTCACAGGGTGTACAGCGATATCAGTGTCAGGTCTACCCACCTCCACGGGATAGATATGTTCAGCAGTTACCACTATCAGCCCAACATCAGGCACCTGGCTCACACCAGTTGCCTCAACATTAGGGATGCCCAGAACTGATAACAGGTGACTCACGGTGTTCCTAGGAAATGTTTCTTGAACTACTAGTAAAGGTAATCATCAATGGTTAAGATCACATGTGTATGGTTGACACAAGAGCCCGGTATTCCACACTTAATATGCCACTCCCAGTTTCAAGGCATACCGTACTTGTTGTTGGCTTCTCGAGACACACAGAGGAGTGGCCTCTTTCCAAAAAAGTTCCTTGTAAATGGAACAATCTGTCCTTTTATCATTCTTTCTTGCTTTCCCCCTCCAGGCCTGTTAATCTTTTGGCTCGTGACATAATGTGTTCACTAAATGTGACAATGTCCCCGTGCCATGCTGACATCACTTTTCCTGATGGCTCTGTTCAACGGTGTGCAACTCCAAAAGCAACATTTAGACAAATGGTACAAACCACCCCCGCAGGCATGGACTTGTCTCTTGATTCTTCAGTGGAGGTGTGGTGGGGATTTTTAACTGCACCTGAAAAAACAGATTTGTGGGATAAATTCAAGCAGTGGCTTCCCTGGATTTCCATCCTCCACAAATACACAGAACCTGCCGAACACATGCATTGCACTTTTAACTATTCTCTGTGCGGAGATGTGGATTTTGAT
>NW_018128031.1:977909-978357 GCF_001952655.1 Monopterus albus | reverse complement strand
AGCAGGAGTAAAGCATTAAACAAGAAGTCACAATAAAGCGTTGTGTGTTGTCCTGTTGTTGGCCCAACAGTCATTTAGAATTCTCAAACCTATGCTAATCCCCTTGGAGATCCCAAGGAATCTCAGACAGCAGAGATTCACTTAATGGGAAAACAATTCAATTAATTAGTACATTAATAAGTTAGATGCTGTTATGCTTAACAGACAGTATGTGTGACAATGTCAGAGGCTTTTGAACATGCATACTACCTTAAAAAGTATATTGTTTTCATTACTGTGGAAAAAAATTACTGGCAATGTCTACTACAGTCAGTCATTCTGCTGTTCTCTGACACAGGCCAAGAACACTCCAAATCCTTATACCATGCTCAATGTTATAGGTTCATCACACAAGTTTTTCACATGCATGCCTTTTTCTCTGTGCCACTGCACACTGACTCACATAATT
>NW_018128031.1:976544-977713 GCF_001952655.1 Monopterus albus | reverse complement strand
GATCCTTGCTGTCACATTTAGCCAGGAATGGCTTCAAAGTCTCCAAGGACAAACTGCAGATTGGGAGACCTCGAGTCTCCTTTCTGGGATGCATAGTGTCTGCTTCCGGCCTACATATGGACTCATCATATACCTACCTTATGAAACCCACAAGAACAGACAATCTGTCTGCCAAACAGGTCCACTTTACTGCGGCTTTGCATTGGACAGGCATCGATACGCTCCAGGGCGTCCTTCCATTTCTTCCCACCAGGCTTTTTGCCTGTGGTGAAGTGGTACCTGCCCTGGGCGTATTTATTACAGATGTCCAGCCAGTAAGCATGGGACTTCCCCGTTTTAGTCATGACTGCATAAGCGAATATTATTATAACATACATATAATATACATTACAACATGATGTATGAAATGATTTATTGTCACTATTAACGTATCATAGATAGAATAAATTGAACATTCCAAGAATATTTTCCACGCAACTCATACAGACAATATGGTCCGGTGAGCCGTGACTACGTTAACTAATGTAGCGTATATAAGCTAAAACAATTACACAACCAACTCAACCGAAAGAAATGAACATCCAAACGTAAACTACACAGTATACAAAGCTTATTTCATTTGTCTGCCGTTTAGCAAAGATTACCTGTAACCTCCAACAGCGGGATGTCCGGTCAAAATCGCCACAGAATAGCCGCCACTACTTAACAGAGAAACATCCGTGCGTGCGACATAAATGCTGATTGGCTCTTTTGCCCCCTGTTCGGAGTGTTTGGATCTGCGATAGGAAGTGTTCGGACTTTTGCTTTGAACTGCTCGGACTTTGTTAGGAAGTGTCTGGACCTGCTTTGCAGTCCGTTTACTACAAGGTGCAGCCAAAAGTCAATATGGTTTTAGATCGAATCGATCGACATCGCTGGCCATAAATGAACTGATGGAGGATATTACTAGTGCTATGGATGGGAAGAAACACGCGTTGGGAATATTTATTGACCTAAAAAAAGCATTTGATACAATTAATCATGAAATATTAATTGATAAATTAGAAAGATATGGGATTAGGGGAATGGTTCTGAAATGGATTAGAAGTTATTTGACACATAGATGTCAATTTGTGAAGTTGGGTGAATATCAGTCGAATGTTTTGGACATTGTATGTGGAGTCCCCCAA
>NW_018128031.1:960192-969238 GCF_001952655.1 Monopterus albus | reverse complement strand
TCTTTTTTTTTGGCAGCAGTTTCTTTGCTGACCCTGTGTGGAGGCGCTGCATCCCCTGCATTAGGCATATTTGTCTAGTGTATCACCCCTGCCATTGGTAACTGATAATAGATATCCCAATATCTATGGGAAGCTATGCCCAACCGTGACCTCTCTACATATTATTGCTAAGGGTTAACACATACCCACATATATTCTTGCATACACGTAGGTGATGTGGACTCATAGGTGTGTGTGTGATTGATTCTGATTATTGAGTAGAATTTTGTGATAAATGTGTGATACTGGAAGATCATTAGTCTCCAGCATAATTTATTCCTCCTGCAAATGTTATGATTAACCAATGATTGTTTGCTGCATGTGGTTTAGACACTTCCGCATTTTTGTTTGAAAAATGCTATAATTGCAACGAAGACCAGCTTACACATAGAAGCTTACATATAGGATCACTGCAACGAAGACCAGATTACATGCCATTATTTTTATGTTATTATTTCAGATTTTTCCCTAGGTAGTACTCAGCTCTGGGCTTTCCCTGGAGGGGGTTGTAAGGGGGGGCCTTTCTCCTCCTTGGATGCCTAATCTGGGGACAAGAGAGATGTTTGATTTAGGTTGACATGATAAAAAAAATGTCAAAAGGGGGAATTTGTTAGAAATTAATAAATTAGATAATTATTAGACTTTAATGTGTTATTAATGCAGTTTAGTAGTACTTTGCTTCAAGGTTAGAAGATAATGTTGATTCTGAAAAGTGTACCTTGACACTAGTTGTTTTCTTGTATTGATGTATTAATCTTGTGTAAGAATTATGTCTGAATGTATGTCTTAGTTACGCACCACATAACAACAACACACACACATGGAATTCTTCACTTTGTTATGACTAGTGCTCAATGCATGCGGAGCATAAGATATGAGAAGGAGACATCAGACTGTCTCCAACTCGTGATGTTTTTACATCTGTCTGTGTAAGGGGTTAGCCCAAAACCTTATAAATGTATCGGGGAGTCTCTTCTCCAGCAGCTTGTCTGAGAGAGGGAGACACCCGGGTTGTTTTTCTGTAACTTTTATTTGTGGCTTTTTTAAATAAACTAGCACTAAAATCAAGCAAGTCGGACTCCGTCTTCATTCAGATCTGTTCAATTAAAGAACTGGGGTATTACAGCTAAATATTTCAAAAGTATAAAGTATATAAAAATTCTGGACAAGCATGAATGTCCTTGAGGAGCTGAACATTTTGATACTTGAAATAGCTGAAAATATGCTGAAGTTGTATTTCGCCATTCATTTGAATGGGGCAAATTTTTCAGACTAAAGGCCTTTTCACACCGAACGCGATGCGAATAAGCGAGACGAAAAAGCGAAAAAAAGGCGAATTTAACGCACCAAAAGATGAAACAGAAAAATAATTACAGGGATCCGATCGACCCAGAACAGCGCCTGGCCGTGTGTCTGAGGTAAAAAAAAAATTTGTTTATTTGTAATGAAATCAGTTTAGTTCACAAGCAAGTGAAGATCCTCTGCTATCCGTTTCCATACGTTATCTTTGTATTCATTATCTTTGTAGTTTTTGTCCTTTTTATCATAGATAACTGAATTCGCTGAAACAAATTGGATTAAGCGGTCCGCCATGTTGAATTTTACATGTCAACAAGCTGCATTGTGATTGGTCAGAGGTGCTGCCGTCGCTGCGACGAGTTGGAAAAATTGACCTGGGGGTGAAAAAAATTAATGTTGCTTTTTTATGAACTCAGTGCCTGTTTTTTATTTTTTCCTTTCTCTGTCACACACATACACACACACACACACACGACTTCTTCTTTGCAGAGATGTATGTCTTACTTCCCTTTTTCTCTGTGAGTCAGATTTTTCTCATGCTTTATGATTCAGATTCTGAACGTACTTTAGACTTCCAAATGTACCTTTTTCAATACAATCCTTTCTCATTATATTCTTACACATTCACTGATTATTTCAAACAAAACACACATAAATCATCTTATGATTATTATTATCCTTACTTATTAAATATCTTAACTTTCTACTTTATGCACTTTGCCATAGCATTTTAATTATTTCTCTCTCTTTCAGCTCCTCTTGCTCTTCTTCCTCCAGGCCCAATTTGTCCTCTCATTCCCCACCATGTACCCTGTACTCCTCTATTCCTTTCTATTTTCCAACTTCTTTTACCATTTCCCTCCTTTTCTCTTTCCTTCTCTTCTTCCTTTCTCTCAACTTCAGATTCTACTTGCCACTCATTCACCAACAGATATTCTGTTTTTTTCCTTCATTGTGATTCCCAGCCGTGGTCTTCTTGATCCCAAGGGCCGGGTGTAATGGGAGAGTATAAGCTCTAAGCCCACTCCACAGCTTCCTCCTCCTGCCCTGAGATACTGTATTCTCTGTTCCTTCCGGCTCAGGCAGCTCATTCTCATTCATTTTTGGCTCGTCTATCTTCTCTTTGCATTCTTCTACATCATTTAATGGCAATTTCAATATTTCTAGCAACCATTCTTGCTCCTCTTGTGGACTTCTAACTGTAGAGACGCTTTAGTCAATAGTCTCCTGCAGCTCCTCCTGTAAAATCATTTCTGATGCCAGATCATCAGAGGCCAGTTCTGCTGTTATGGCCTGTGTTTCTTGTGTTTTTTGGTTCTCCCCAGGACACACTATTTACATCAATTGAACTGTCCACTCATGTAACTTATCTTCTTATTCTGCACTGTTTCATTCCATTTCATCCCATTGCACTAGTGTTCTATAAGCTTAATGTACCTTATCCATTACGTGTAATTTAAATCCATAGTCTGTTGTATATTGTACATTACCCTACATACTGTATCTTACTGTAGATATCAACTGTACATATCCATTGGTAAATTTCTTCCGACTGTAGATACTGCACGTCATTCACTGCTGTTATTGGACTTCTGGTTAAATGCTAACCTGCATTTAGTTGCCTTGTGCTTCTACCTGGGTAATGACAAGAAAGTTGAATCTAAACTCATCTAACTCATAAGGGTGATACAAGTAGAGGGGAGAAAGTGGACTGTGAGATGACCCCAGTGGCCTTGAGTGAGGGAGAAAGTTTATCAGTCTGTTACTTGGAATTTCCCCACTGTGGGATCAATAAAGTACTACCTACCTACCTACTTGGATGGCTGCCCTGACTGGATGGAGGCACTGGGACACCTGTTGCACTTCAGAGAGGGAGAAAGAAAAATAACTCTTTTAATATTTATGTTAATAATTATTAATTTGTTTATTTGTCTAACAGCTGATAGAGAATTAATCTGTCTGGTGACCTCAATGTGTCATCTGTGGACTCCTGCTTGTCATGGTAGCATCAGATTATTGTTATCTGGATGTCATTTTATGACAGGTTAACATATCTGTCACCTTTTGATGGATTGGACATAACTGTATGACAGACTGATGTGTTGCATGTCACTTCTTGTCACCTTAATAATGTTTTTGGCATGTTTATGATGTCTGGAGGTATCAGAGACATGTGTCAAAAAGGTATTGTTTGCTCATTAGTAATGTCAATCATGTAACCTAGCCTTGAGCCTGGAGGAGTCAGCATGACTTGAATTTGAGGTCATTTTGACCAATGAAATAATAGTACAGTATGTATAAATATTTTTTCTGACCATATGCCTATTGTGTTCAAGGCTGGTCTTTTCGGTGCAGTGGGTGCAGTACGTGTGCCTGCTCAGCGTCGCCAGATGCTTAATTCTTCCACTGCTGGCCTGTTTGTTGCTGCATTTGACCAGGCTGTTGCTCAGTCGGACGTGGCCGCTGGTGATGCACAGGAACTTAGTTCCTAGTTTGACTTGTCTTGTTGCTCCATAATGGACTTGGTGGCCCTGTTGAAAACTCTGCAACGTAGGTTGAGGCCAGAACCCTGGTTTGGTACTAAAACTCGTGCGGCTAGACAAACCTGCCACAAAGCGGAGCGTCATTGGAAGAAGAATGGACTGCAGGCCTCGTTTCAAATCCTAAAGGACTGTTGGCGTAACTACCAGAAGACTGTTGAGGAAGCAAAACAAGAGTATTTGTCAAATATTATTGTGTCTTACAGTCATAATCCACGTGTCCTGTTTAAAACAATTGGGTCTGTGTTGGACCCTCCACAGTCTACCTGCTTGGAAGCATTGGTTGAGCTGTGTGATAATTTTTTACGTTTTTTTTTTTATGAAAAGCTTGCTATTATAAGGGCCTCTGTTCCAACTTCTGTTTTAGATCCTTCTGAATGTGCCCCTTGCCTGGCTGTTTTTGATGTGTTTGAACCTGTGACTCTCCAGCTTTTGGAGGAGGTAGTTAGCCAAATTAAGCCATCTGGCTCCCCTCGAGATGCTATTCCCCCACCTTTATTCAAGGAGGTCTTTCCTTGTATAGGAAAGCTGGTTCTGGCTATTATTAATAGCAGTATGTCCTCAGGTGTTGTCCCTGGACATTGTAAACATGCAGTTGTGCAACCTTTGCTCAAGAAGTCAGGTCTTGATTGTTCTATTCTGAATAATTACAGGCCTATTTCCAAGTTGTCTTTTATTTTGAAAGTACTAGAGAAAGTGGTTTATATACAACTGAAGTCTTTTTTAGATGAGCAAAATGGATTGGAGGTTTTTCAATCTGGTTTTAAAACCCGGCATAGTACAGAGTCAGCGTTGCTAAAGGTTTTTAATGATATTTACCTGGCAACACATGCTGGTGGCTATGTGATTCTTGTTTTGCTGGATCTGACCCCTGCTTTTGACACGGTTGACCACGATATACTAATATCTCAACTTAAGGAGCTAGTGGGCATCCGTGGTACTGCCTTAGAGTGGTTCAGGTCTTATTTGTTGGATAGGACGATGTCTGTTGGGTTTGCTGATGTTGAGTCCTCATCTACCCCGTTGGTATCTGGGGTTCTGCAGGGCTCAGTTTTGGGGCCCCTGCTTTTCTCTTTATAGCCTGTAACGTACAGTCTCTGGAAAACAAACTGGAAACGCTAAGGGCTAGAATTACAGCACAACGGGCAATCAGAGAATGCTGTGCTCTAGTTCTCACCAAGACATGGCTTTCTGACAGAGTTCCAGACTCAGCAATTCAGCTACAAAGACATTCTGTACATCGACGCGATCACACTGCTGCTTCAGGAATGGTAAAAAGAGGTGGTGTGTGTGTGTTTATTAATAACTCATGGTGTGGCGATGTACGTACTGTTTATAAGCACTGTTCAGGAGATGTAGAGTTTTTATTGCTGAAATGCCGGCCCTACTATCTAGCCAGAGAGCATAGTGCTGTGTTTCTTGTTGCTGTGTATGTTAGCCCAAGAGCTAATCCCTCTGTGGCTCTCAATAAACTCTATGATACCATCAACAAGCTAGAGACAGTGCTTCCTGATGCTGTATTTATCGCTGCAGGTGACTTTAGCCAGTGCAATTTAAAGACTGTACTCCCCAAATATTACCAACATGTGAACATTCCCACTCAGGGCAAGAACACTCTGGGTCATGTTTACAGTAACATACGTGGTGCATACAGGGCTGCACCCCGCCCCCACCTTGGACGCTCAGACCACATTTCTTTGATCCTGTATCCGGCTTACAGACAAAGACTGAAACAAACCCTGTCACCAAACAATTTAAACTCTGGACCCCAGAGACTGAAGGCACCCTGCAGGACTCTTTTGCCCAGACAGACTGGGATATGTTTAAAGCTGCAGCCACCTCAGAGGACTTTTCTGTCAGTGTACAGGATTATGCTGAGTATGTGCCCGTGTACATTAGTACCTGTACTGACAACATTGTGCCCCATTGTCCCCAACCAGAAGCTCTGGATAAACAAGTCAGGTATGCCACATGCTGCGTCATCTCATGCATTCAGATCAGGCGATGAGACGGAGTACAAAGCTGCGAAGTACAGACTGAGGAAAGCCATCACAGTGGCCAAGAGGCAGTACAGAGAGAAGCTGAATGGCTTCTATTCTACTGCTGACTCCGGATGGATGTGGCAAGGCCTGCAGCACATCACAGACTACAGGACCACCACCAGCATCATCAGCTCCACAGACAGCCTGCCGGATGACCTCAACACCTTCTACACCCGCTTTGAGACCTTCAGCCACAGCACAGAGAGGAGGCACACACACACACCA
Source organism: Monopterus albus (assembly GCF_001952655.1). NCBI lineage: Eukaryota > Metazoa > Chordata > Actinopteri > Synbranchiformes > Synbranchidae > Monopterus > Monopterus albus. The sequence continues at coordinate 963,093 of NW_018128031.1, read as the reverse complement.
CTCAACCCTCCACCTCCCCTCCACTAACTGTCTCACCAGGTAAGGTACACACAGTCCTGAGGAAGATCAACCCCCGCAAAGCGGCAGGACCGGACAACATCCCTGGGAGGGCTCTCAGGGCATGTGCCAGCGAGCTGGCTGATGTTCTCACCACCATCTTCAACCTCTCCCTCAGCCAAAGCATCATTCCCACCTGCTTTAAGACCACAACCATTGTCCCCCTTCCCAAGAAGAGCCCGGTCACCTGCCTGAATGACTACAGGCCAGTGGCACTCACCCTGATTATTATGAATTGTTTTGAAACAGTGGTGCTGGCCCACATTCAGAGCAGTATACCGGGCACCCTGGACCCCCTGCAGTATGCCTACCGGCCCACTATCAGGATACTCTTCGTTGACTACAGCTCCACCTTCAACACATTGTCTCCAAGTCCCATGTCAAGACTGGTGAGTCCCAAGTCGAGTCCAAAGTCCTAAACTTTGAATTTTGAGTACTTTTAACGACAGAGTAATAATGACAGATCATGTATACATCTAAATTATGCATTTATTTATCAAAAGATATTTTATGAAACAAATAAAACTTACAAAAATAGTGCTAACACTGTAAATCTATATTGCACTAGTAACCAATTCCCTATAACATATTTGGAGGAAGATTGTTCCTGAACTTATTACTTCACAGAATAAACAAAAGGTGCAAAAGTATAACTGAAAATATTTGCACAAAAAGTGGTGGCATGTGTAGTTCAACCACTGCAAACCACAACAATGAAGGAGGCGCCATTTAATTTCCATAACACTATAATGAGTATCATAGTACCAAGTTTCTGTACTGTCTTGTTCCCTGCTCATCTCATATTGTCTGTGTGTGTGTGAGAGAAACACATGTATATGAACATGACAATGAACAGTGTTGTGCATTTTGTGTTATTTAAATCCCTTATTCTGTGTTGCACTTGCAAAAGACCAAATTGGCCAAATGTCTGTCAGTCATTTGTAGTATGACACCACCATGGCTGAAAACCCGCTCCACTGGAGCACTGGATGCAGGCACTGCCAAAACTCTGATGGCCACTTGGAAGAGAGAAGGGAGAGTCTTCATGTTCATTGCCCAGAACAAGAGAGCATTCTGTCCTTCGGCTATGTCAAGGTAGTGACTTAGCTGTAGTGCTGGAGTGGTCCCAACATCCTTCTTCTGCCTCTTTTGGTATACTGCAAACAGCCCTTCTCCTTGTTCAAGGTGCTCTTGATCTCCTTCATCAAAAGGCACAGGTTGCTCAGACTCTCCAGCATCTTGCAGGATCAGTTCTGGCAAAACATAAAATAGAAACAAAGTGTTGATGATAAAACTTATTAGACAGAAAATTATGACTGAAAAAACGTTAAATTTAACTCGCTGTGCTACTTCTGTCTTGATGTCACGACTGACCAGCACAGGGTGTTCCACCCATAACAAAGAAAACGTAGGATCCAAAGCAGCTGCTTTGAGGTAGACTGGGTCTGAAAACGGGGCAGTGATCCCATCTTGTGTTCTGGCCATTTTCACATTGACAAAGATTCAAAGAAATCTGTTGTTCAGGGATACTTGGAGACTTCTGACCAGACCACTCAGGAAATAGACTTGAGGCTTCAGTTTTTCAAGGTGGTGATTGAGGGACAGCACAGAAGGAACAACAGCACTGATTGTGACTACCTTCTCCCCCTGTATCATATCAGTTGCTTCTCCAAAAGGCTTCAAGATGTCCACCATCTCTTTCAACAGGTTCCACTCTCGTGCTGTGAATGACAACTCCTTGTGCCCAGCCTTTTCTAGTACTTTTTTGTTCCCCAAATTCAGCTTCGAAAGCGTCTTTGAATGTTGTGCTTGTGTGCAGCAGTGAGCTGAGTTTGGATAACTTTGAAAGAGCAGGAGATGCTACTTTAGTTTCTTTTAAGCCATCTCTCACCACTAGCTGAAGTGTGTGTGCAAAACACTGCAAGCGCTGTTTCTTTGCCATAGCAGCATCTAGTGTTTCCTGCTCTTCCAGGGATAAGTCATGCCACAGCTCTGGGTCATCAAGATGATCCCCATCATCGTCATGCACCTCATCTTGAGTGGGGAAGCATACAGTGAATGCTTTCGGCATGTTTGCAGCATTATTGCTAATGATGAAGATCAATTTTTCTTTAATGTTGTATTCATCACATATTGCCTCAAATTGTTCACAGATTCTGTCACCAGTGTGTGAGCCTTTGAAGCGGTCACAGCCCAAGAGTTTGGATTTTAGTTGTATCCTCTCCATATCTTTCTCTATCCAGTGCACAGTGACACCAAGGAAACCCCTCATCTTTCGGTCAGACCAAATGTCCACAGTGACTGAAACATGGTCTGTGTTGCTCAACTGAGTTTTTAATATTAAACGTCTCTCTGCAGCGAGTTTCTCTGTTTTTGAAGTCATTGTTTTGCGACACACTGGACTGTACTTACTGTCCACTACTGTCAGAAAGTGCCGAAAACTCTTATTTTCCACAATAGACAGGGGCAAGTTGCAACCAATAATCAAGTCAGACAATATTGAATTGGTGATAGCTTTCTGCTGTGGATGACTCATGCTATACTGCCCTACATGGATGTCCAGAAATTGTGAGATTGAAGGCTGTTCTGGTTCATTTGTGATGCTTTTGTTCATCTGGTATTCTTCAAATCTGTAAGATGTAATCATATTAGCACATGTCAGAAAATTCCATGTAGTTAAACATGAATTGCATTTAGCAAATTATGCTATGTTGCCCATGTTAATACATAAATTGTAATATTGAGCATTTCTATTAATACTATGTGCGTGCGTGTTATTACTAATATAATTTATTTCAGGAGCAGCATCAAAGTTACACTAGTCCTCACCATGCGTCAGTGACA
>NW_018128031.1:950026-960138 GCF_001952655.1 Monopterus albus | reverse complement strand
TGCTTCTTGAGATACCGAGGGCTAGGCTGAGACTTAGGGGGGACAGGGCTTTTGCTGTGGGGGCTCCAAAGTTGTGGAATTCATTGCCCCTATATACTGTATTAGGCAGGCCCCCTCTTTGTCCGTTTTTAAAGTGTATTTGAAAACTCATCTGTACCTTTTGGCATTTGACCCGGTATGAGGCTTTGTTTTGCTGAGGATTTTTGTTTTATGATGGGTGCTTGTTTAATTGTAATTTTGTTTTATTTTTGTGTTAAGCACTTTGGTCAGCTGTTGCTGTGTTAAATGTACTATATAAATAAAGTTGTTGATGATGATGATTTACAATGAATGCTTGCCTAAAAGATGATTTACTCTGAAATGAAGGTTTTCAACAGAAAGCCACAATCCACCCCACCTTGAGCCAGCTGAGAACAGCATTCAGTGAGAACACCTTTGACTTTTATTCAGATCAAGAGCTCAACCAGTGATAATGTTTTTAATCTGTATAATCATTTGATTGTTTAGAAATAGTACTTGTTGATTTATTTAGATTGTAAGCCAATCAAGACTTTTTGATGATTTTAATGCTATCTTGCTGCTTGCTGCTGTGCTGTACCTTTTTTAAACTTTTATATAAAATTTCTGAAAAGGTTTACTACTCTCTCTCTTTATTGAGTCACTTTGGTTGTTATTGACATTCTTATGATTTTGGTGTTTACACTTTTAAGTTATAATTGTCAGGTTTGCCCGGCTGCACCTTCCTCTCTTACTTTTTCTCAGTCTGGTTTTGCTTCTTCACACTGATTAAATAATCTGGCACACCTGCCCCACTTCCCCTGAGTGTCACCAGCTGCACCTTGTTAGTTTCCTCCCTACTCCCTGCTCACCATTCACTCCCTTGCCAGTTCAATCCATATTCTTAGGCCCCTTTGCTCGTGGTTTCTTTCTAGTCCTCCAGTCATACTCTCTGTTAGTCCAGATGTTTTATTCTTTGCTCCTGCTTACCCTAGGTCTCCTTGTCTCCAATATCCTTTCATCCATTTTCCTGCTGTTCTCTCCTTTACTGTGGACCTCTCCTCTGGACCCTGAAACTACTCAGCCCTGCCAGTCTCCACCATGCAGGTCGATGCACAGTCCCCACTAACTGTCTATGCTTGCTCCTGTCTCCTCAGCCATCATCACTTCCACCACGACCAGTTCAGGAGTGACCCCAGCGTCCGCAGCCCGACCTATACCATCCACCATCACCATTAACTCTTTTCCTCTGCAGCAGATCGACACCCGGTGACTATCATTTCGCAACTGTCTATTTCACTGTGACTTGCACTGTAAATAAATCTTACACTACTTGAACTGAAGCCAACTACCTGGGTCCGTTTTATTTGCTCGTTCATTGCCGTGTCAGAGCAACTGTAACAATAATGGTTAAAGCTGCATATATAGGCACACAATTCACAATGAGTGTTTGATTACACAATTCACAGTGAGTGTTTGATATTACATAACAATTCAGTGTTAACAGTAGACCAACACTGAACTACTAAAATGATTTTTAGAGTTATATCAACTACCCAGCTGTTTACTTATTACATAATACAAACTGCCATTTGAATTTCCTATCCTTAATAACATGTTATATCAACTAAATACGGTGCAAAGCAAATATGGTCTTAAGTGGCCAGTGTCATGGCTTTTATTGGTTATTTCAGACAAAATGTAACACTTCCTCAAAGGGCCAGAGCATACTGCTTTATAAAAATTTCTCAGTACAGTAACACCTGAGGGTATAAGGAGGTAGCTGCTTATAACTGCAGGTTGTTATTATTTGGGAGGTTTTGGGGACTTATCCTGAATTAATAACATGAAAGAGGGAGGTCTGCAGACAGCTTTGTTCGCAGGTTCATGGTAGTCAATTACTGAGTGAATATCTCCGCCAAAAAAACCTCAAGCACTGTTTGGAGCTTTAATATGTTTCAATTATGCCACCTTAGTGTAAGAGGTTAAGCTTTATTCCTATGTCCAGGGCTTAGAATATTGTGGCCTTTGTACAAGTGCAAAGATAAATATAAATGTAGAGTATCTCCAGGTAAGGATAATCGCCTTTATTTGGCCAAGTATGTTACAAACCCAAGGAATTTGTTTCCGGTACAGAACTGAGGCAGCCGTCTGCAGCACCAACTCACACCGATGGCTCTAACCATTGGGGGCAACTTGAGGGTTCCATGTCTCACCCAAAGACACTTTGACATGTAGATTGCAGGCACCAAGATTCAAACCTTCAGTCCTCCGAATTGGAGATGACTGCTCTACCCACTGAACCACAGTCGCCCCCAGAAGTGTATTGCATTAGTCCTGGGAGGAGAAATGAGAAGGGGTGAGGTGTGTGTAGTGGTATAGAGGAAGGCAGTGGGGGGTCAATGGGAGACAGAGTTCAGTAAGGAAACAGCTGTGGGGAAGAAACTGTTCCTGAGTCTACTAGTTTTGGTCCGGAGGCTTCTGAAGCGCCTCCCAGAGGGCAGGCGGTCAAACAGTTTGTGAGCAGGGTGAGAGGAGTCTTTGAGAATGCTGTAAGCACATTGGAGACAGCATTGCCTATGGACACCCTCAATGGCTGGAAGTGGAGTCCCTGTGATGCGTTGGGTAGTTTTCACCACCTGCTGCAGCGCCTTTGCGGTTGGAGACAGAATTTTGTCAGGATGTTCTCGATAGCACAGCGGTAGAAGTTCACCAGGATGTCTGAAGACAGGTGGTTCTTCTTCAGTGTCCTCAGGAAGAAGAGGTGCTGGTGGGCCTTCTTAACCAGGCTGCAGGTGTTGGTGGTCCAGGATAGATCCTCTGAGATGTGGGGCCCCAGGAATTTGAAGCTGGAGACAGTCCTTTAATACATTAAACTAAAACAAGTAAAAACAAAATAAAGCACATAAAGCAAACAAATTTTCAACAGCGTTCATGCACAACACTGGATCAGTGAAGATAAAATTAGCAGGATGAATGAGGTAGAGCAATTCCTTTGCGGGCTGCATGCAAACACAAAAGCAGCTGATGGAATGAACACCCAGACGTGGGCCAGTGGGCCACTTGACTGAGGCTTGATCCTGCTCCTTAACTTTAGATTATCAATCTTCCATTTGAATTGACTGGTTTTGCTGATTTTTATTTGTATGCAATAGTTTATCATAATTAATTTTAGTTGTTGTAGTAAATTGCTCATCAACCTCACACACCTCTCACAGCAGTGAGATGCCCATTCCCCACAAAAGAGCTATTTAGACCCTGACTCTGTGCTGTTGCAAATTATACTTCATGTTTGTTTTTTACTTGACTAAGCAGTGGTTTAATTAGTTTCAGCTTTGCTTTTTTAAAAGATGCAAAATACCCTATATAGACTTTATTAAGGAAAAAGCAATAAAACAATCACAAATTGTCACAGGCAAATAATTCCCTTATTTCCCCATCTTTCCATTCCTTGGCTGAGATGTTTGTGTACTGTGTCAGTAGATGCTGTCAGAGGTGATGGAGGGCTCTGGTGACAGCATATCTGCTCCATCCATGCCTGGCTGGGATTAGGTAGGTAGGTAGGACTTTTTTGATCTCACAATGGGGAAATTCCTGTGTTCCAGCAGCAATAGAGAGCAGCAACAAAATACCATAAGAACTAAGAACAAACATATCTTGAGAAAGGTGAGAGAGGTGATGAAAGGCTCTGATGACTTCTACTCTGTCTCTAAAAATGAATAGGGCCAGCAGCTACAGTGCTAAAATCCAAATAAAAATAAAGTGCATAGGAAAAGTAATTATTTCAGTGAAATTATAACTGCCGTCTGCTGAGACAAAGTTGCTGTTCACAAATATGAATGGCAAGAGGAAGTGTGCATTTCATCTGCTGTAATAGCTCTCACATATGTATGAAAAATATATCCATTCAGGTGTGCTACACATCCACACTTGAGAAATTAGCACCTTATGCAAGTGCACATGCATGTCTCTCTCTCTCACACACACACATACACACACATGGATTCAAAATCCTGGGTCACTGTGAATAAAAATCTAGTCATCCTAATCAGGTGCATGTTGTTTCATGTATGTGCATATTAACGTGTGCTGAAGTGGAAGAAAAAATTGCCTAATATATTAATGTCCTACAGGAATAGCCAGAAACCTCAAAACATTAGAAATCCTTCTAGGGGGACAAAATGTTGTGCAGACTGACATCATCTGTTATGGCTAGCCTTCAGGAATAACAACTGATGACCCAGTAAATGCAGGACTTGGACACAGACGCAAGATCAAAATGATTTTTAATCATTAGTGGTAACAGAAAGTATAAGATGTAGTGTGGATGTTTCAGCTGGTCACGGGCAACTGGGAGCTGTGTTGACTGGACCACTAGATGAGCAACCCGGGATATGGCAAGTAGAGGCAACCACTGAACAGAAAGCAGAGGAGGAGGGTGAGAAGACTGAGCAGATCAGCAGTGACTCTTTACATGGGAAATAATGACAAGAACCTGGGTATGAGGAATGATTGTTGTGCAGGGAGGCAGGAGGTGGTGAGGTGCCTGCTGGCCTGTGCGTGAATCTGCTGGCAGTGGAAGTGGTGGTTCACAGAAGGTTCGGCTGCAGCCCAGTGTGGGAGGTGCACCTGGGTAGCCGAGTCGCCATGGATGATGCGTACAGTCCCACAGGATAATCCTAAAAAAGGCTCAAACTTGCAGGGAGATCACAGCATATGCTCCGGTTCAGTGAAAACTAAAAACAACCAGTGAAAACTCTAATTGGCGAGGACACAGCAGGATTCAGTAAAGCAGACAAGAATCAATTCTCCAGAAACCATAGTTCATACAAAAAAATACTCAAGGGGATTTCCTTAGGGGATTTCGGGGGCGGCTGTGGCTCAGGAGGTAGAGCGGGTCGTTTCCTAACCGGAGGATTAGCGATTCGATTCCCGGCTTGTCCAGTCAACATGTCGAGGTGTCCTTGAGCAAGACACTGAACCCCCAGTTGCTCCCGGTGATGTCACCGGTGTGTGAATGCCTGAGTGCTTGGGAGTGCGAATGGGTGAATGGCCGAATAATGTGAAAGCGCTTTGAGTGTGTTGTAAAAGCATAGAAAGGCGCTATACAAGTATAAGACCATTTACCATTCCTCTGGCAGAAAGCAAATAGTTCAGTTCAGTTCCCAGTTCAGTTTTAAAAAATGCACGAAACAATACAGGGATCACCAAGGGAAAAAAGGAAACACAGGTTAGTCAGATCGGAGGCCTACTGAATGTTTGCAGGACATCGAGAGATCATCTGGTGATGAGAACACACCAGCGCTCTCCTTAAGTAATGCTCCGCTGATTGGGAGCAGGTGTGCCTCGCCCCCAGGAGTGCACTCCAGCACCTGTCGGGGCGGAGTTGTTGATGGTCCCAGCCTGGCGGATGAAGTGCTGGGAGTGCACTGATCTGCAGCCATAACATCATCATTATTGAACTCACTCATTTTTCTTACTAAACAGTGTTTAGAGCTTACTAATGAATAGATATTGAAACTCAATCTGAGGAAGATTCCAACTGAAGTCATTTCCTAAGAAATTCAGTTCTACAATGCTGTGCCATACACTTTTCTACACATCCGCACTGGCAAACAATCAGGCAAACTCTGGTACACACACACACACACATGGATGCACACACAAATTGCTCCTACCTGATTGCTCCTACCCTGTGCTGTCCCTCTTGTTGCACTGAGGGTCACTTTTACATATGGATAACCCTCAAGCTTTCATGGGCCTCTAGCCACTATTCAGCTGAGTGGCTCAGTGTGGTGGCAGTCTCAGTCACAGTGGAGCAGGAAGTGAGAAGGGTTCATAATCTCAGTCCATCCGCCTGCCAACATGGCTCACAACAACATCAGTTTAACTTGAAAAAGGAAGATTGTGTATGTCTGTGTGTATGTGTGTGGATTGGGGGCGGGGGGGCACCATCTGGGTTTTTGGTACAGATGAGGTGAAAAATAAAATCTGAGGCAACATGGTCACACAATTGCAGCAGGCTGTATTTCAGACTATGTGCATGATGGCTTTGCAAGTACTAGTGGACACTGGGAAACAACATAAAAAGAAAGTTTGAATTTAAATTAAATTATATTCAATCATGATAACAGATGAAACTTCATGTGTAGTAGAATGTTAATAGTGTACTCAAATGAAATCATTTCACAAACTAACAGGGCACAAATTAATATCAATTCAAGCTGAATATATACACTCAAGGGCGACTTTATTAGGTACACCTGTAAAACTGTATGGACTTCAGTGCAACACTTCCACCTTAACATCTGCACTGAAAAAAAAAGATTTGTTGGATTTACTTGATTGTAATGTGTGCATCGGTCCCACACGATGATAATGTGTAAAACCAACATAATTTTCTTTAGGGGTTAACTTGTTTGAATTATGTTAACAGAAGAAATATGAATGAATTGCGTTGCATATACTAGCATAATTTGTGTAAATCCAAAGACCCGGTGAGTCCTTTTTTTCAGTGTATGAAGCTCAGTGTTTGTTTCTGGTGAAATTGTCATAAATGTGTTCATTCACCTTTATGTGTATATTATGATGCCATAGTAAAAGGTGTTGTTGTTCTGGACTACAATATATTGTCAAGTGTCTATATTTCTAACATACAAAGCCCTTAATGACAAAGCTCCATTGTATCTTAAAAATCTCATAGTGCCTTATCATCCCAACAGAGCACTTTGCTCTCAGAGTGCAGGTCTACTTGTGGTTCCTAGAGTCCACAGAAGTAGAATGGGAGGCAGAGCCTTTAGCTATCAAGCTCCTCTCCTGTGGAACCAGTTCCCAGTCTCAGTTTGAGAGGCAGACACCCTCTCTACCATTACGGTTAGACTTAAGACTTTTGATAAAGCTTATAGTTAGGGCTGGCTCAGGTGACCCTTAGCCTTCCCTTAGTTACAGTATGTAGCTATAGGCCTAGGCTGCTAGGGCCCCCCAGTGATGCTCTGAGCTCCTCTCCTCTTTTCTGAATCAGTTTACTTGGATGACATTCTCATCTTCTCCCAAGATATCAGAACATCAAGATCATGTCCTGCAAGTGCTCCAGAGGTTGCTGTAAAATAAAATGTATGTCAAGGCAGAAAAATGTGACTTCCAAGTTCAGTCTGTGGCCTTTCTGGTGTTTATTATCAGGAGTGGTCACCTGAAGGCAGATCCTGAGAAGATGAGAGCGGTGGTGGAATGGCCTAAACCCTCCACTCAAAAACAACTAAAACAGTTCCTTGTGCTTTTTTTATCTTGCTGTCTCACCCAAACAGAACTATGATGTCAGAAATCGATAACTGCTAGCCATCAAGTTTGCTCTTTAAGAATGGAAGTACTGGTTAGAGGGAGCTGAACTTCCATTTGTAATATGGATGACTCATAAAAACCTTGCCTACATTCAGACTGCAAAACATCCTAAATGGTAATGGTCTTATACTTGTATAGCAGTTTGAATGTGCTGCAATGCAAAGAAAAGTGCTTTCACACTATTTGACCATTCACACTCACACACCGGTGACATCACCAGAAGCAACTGGGGGTTCAGTGTCTTCCTCAAGGACACTTCGACATGTTGACAAGCCTGGAATTGAACCGCTAATCCTCCTGTTAAAAGACGACCCGTTTCACCTCCTGAGCCACAGCTGCCTCCAAAGTCTAGACAAGCTCCCTGGGTATTGTTTCTGGGGTGCTCGTCTCTGGTGTAGGTAATCCAAGATGGGCCACAAAAAACACTGAGTGAAAGCACACAAAAAACGTGAGCACTCTGCCAGTGACAGCCTTTCATGTTTGAGCCATATTTCTCTCATATTAGCTTCTCTCCACTGCCTCCCTGTAAAATCCAGAATAGAATTTAAAACCCTTCTCCTAACATACAAAGCCCTTAATGACAAGGCTCCATCGTATCTTAAAGATCTCATAGAGCCTTATCATCCTAACAGAGCACTTGGTCCTCGGGTTGCAGGTTTACTTGTGGTTCCTAGAGTCCACAGAAGTAGAATGGGAGGCAGAGTCTTTAGCTATCAAGCTCCTCTCCTGTGGAACCAGTTCCCATTCACAGTTTGGGAGGCAGATACCCTCTCTACCTTTAAGAGTAGACTTAAGACGTTCCTTTTTGATAAAGCTTATAGTTAGGGCTGGATCAGGTGACCCTTAGGCTTCCCTTAGTTATGCAGCTATAGACCTAGACTCTTATGATGCTCTCCTCTCCTCTCTCTGTGTATTTATATGCCACCATTACATGTCCCTATCCTTGCATCTCCTCTCTTATATAGTTTGTACTCTCTCTCCCTTTAACTTTCTGTAGGTAGCCCTGGCTCTGGAGCTCTACATTTTTGAGGAGCAGTCACCGCCCACAAAAACCTGCCCATTGTGCTTGTTTGGTTGTTGTTACTTGATGCTCTACTTTTCTCTGTCCTTTGTCCACTCACCCCAACCAGTCAAGGCAGAATGCCGCCCACCAAGAGCCGGGATCTGTCAGAGGTTTCTTCCATTAAAGGGAGCTTTTCCTCCCCACTGCCACCAAACATTTGCTCAAGGGGGGAATTTGTTAATTTTTTTTTTGTAAAACTGTAAGGCTGAGATCTTACAATGTGGCCTTACATTGTGATCGTTGCTGTGAATTGGTGCTATAAAAATTGAACTGAATCAAAAGATTTTATACCCCTGTATGTTGTTTTACTACCAATTATGTTCTCCATTCCTAATCTGTAATGACAAAAATGTTTATTGTAGAAGTACTGCACAAAAATATTCAAATCAAATTTTATTTGTATAGCACCAAATCACAACAAAAGTCATCTCAGGACACTTTACAAAGTAAGGTCGACCTTACTGTTATCACTATTATTACATAGGGAAAACCCAACAAATCCCCCTTGAGCAAGCACTTGGCGACAGTGGGGAGGAAAAACTCCCTTTAATGGAAGAAACCTCCGAAAGACCCCGGCTCTTGGTGGGCAGCCTTCTGCCTCGACCGGTTGGGGGGAGTGGATAGAGGAGAGACAAAAGTAGAAAAGCAACAAGATACAACAAATAATGTCAATAGTGTGCTAAGCATGTATATGTTGTAACCTACTCACAGCTGTATGTAAGTGTGCAAAATGCAGGGGGACCGGGGTTATTTGCATGTAACTTTATAAATGTTTAACTGCTTTTAAAATAGTACAATAAAAATGTACTGTAATCACTGTGTTTACAGTGTTGTACCACAAGTAATCCAGAAAGTAATTGTGTGAACTGAAAGAGTGGTCCACCTCTTGCATCACCCATTTTATCTCCACCAACAGCTGCTTTTGTCAGGATCATAAAGTGAAAAAATAGACCCACTGTACTGTATATCCCCATGTTAGTGACAAAAGAATGTCTAGTATGAATAGTGAGTGACAACTGCACGGTGAGGTTGCATTGACGTTACCTGCTACAATATATACTACTTTGTCTCATAAACCCTGGAACCACAGCATGCCAAATTTGCAGTCAGCATGGTACTTTAAGTTTTCTAGTTTCACAAACTGGCTGAAAAGACTATAAAAAACAGTGAAACATCTGGACAGAGGTTGACCAGTCCTGCTTCAGTTGTGGAAGAAGAAAGGAGATTGTGGAGGCAAAAACAAGGAGAAACTTCACTACATGGCTGAAATCATGAATGCTACAGCACCAGTCTTCGGTGAAGGGGCTTTCTGTGAACATTCTCTTCTCATACACTGATTCACTAAGCTGAACAGCCAATCAGAGTAGTATTTCTTACCAATGAGGCCATTCCAAAATGTCGAAATGGCCAAAAAGCCACTGACAGGGTCTGACTAGTGCCAATGGTGTGGGACATACTGAAATGACAAGCCCCGACAGACACTCGCCAACAACCCAACAGTGGCCAATGGCCAACTCTGTCAGAGTCTATAAAGCTATATTGGTAAATTAGTGTTTAAATTGGGTTTATACAATTTATACAATTTCCATCCATCCATCCATCCATTTTCCTCCGCTTATCCGGAACCGGGTCGCGGGGGCAGCAGTCTAAGCAAAGATGTCCAGACTTCCCGCTTCCCTCTCTCCAGACACTTCCTCCAGCTCCTCCGGGGGAA
>NW_018128031.1:942456-946886 GCF_001952655.1 Monopterus albus | reverse complement strand
CCTCCCGCACAGGCTCGGGCTCCTTCCCCACCAGTGAGGTGACATTCCATGCCCGCAGGGCTAGTCTCTGTGTCCAGAGATCAGGTCGTCAGGGCCCTTGCCTTTGACTGCTGCCCGATCCACTGTGCACCAGCCCCTTACGAATCCTCCTGCAGGTGGTGGGCCCACGGAAGGACATCCCCACGTCGCTCATTCAGGCTAGGCCCGGCTGAGCCCTGTGGGAAAAGGCCTGGCCACCAGGCGCTCGCATTTGAGCCCCAACCCCAGGCCTGGCTCCAAGGTGGGGCCCCGGTTGTGCCATACCAGGCGATGTCACAGTCCTTGCTCTTAGTTTTTTCATAAGGGGTTTTTGAACCGTTCTTATTCTGACCTGTCACCTAGGACCTGTTTGTTTTGGGAAACCCTACCAGGGGCATATAGCCCCCGACAACATAGCTCCTAGGATCACTCTGGTACTCAAACCCCTCCACCACAATAAGGTGGCGGGTCAATATTTCCCTTGGCCATAATTGAGTTTCCCCAAAACTGTTAATGTAGTTAATAAATAAACTCCAGTGTCTGATAATGCAGTATAAACACAATTCATGTTCAAAATGTTTATCTGACCCCTTGGTCTTATTTTTGGTGATTTTGATGTCTTCCTTGATATAACATTTACTTTAAAGAGTGATTAATTAACTATATCAGATCCTTCATTAGGCATGGCTGCAAGTAAACAGTTTGAAATCTCATCAGCATTTTGCTTGACTTTCTCCCTCAAGTCGCTCTGGGTCTGACATATGTTAATCTTACTTTGTGACCTAACTCTTTATTATGGGTCAAGTTCTGTATTCTAGTCTGTCTATATAAACAGCAAAAATACATAAGATTCTGGGATTTTTTTCCCCCTTGCCATTAAATGTGTTTCCCTTTCATTTGTCATTTTCATGCTCCATTAACAAAATGTGTAAAAAGACGCTTGATGACTCTGTAATGATGTGAGGATGCATTAACTGGCTTAAATTTCCATATTAATGGGGGTATCAAGAAGAGCTTATTACCTCACATGACAAAGGCAAGAGCTGAATCCCCCTCAGTGACTGTGACTAAGTTGAAGCCTGTCTCTTTAAAAGCTGCTTCCCATCCAAAGCCATTTGCAGCTAGTGTAGCTCCTCGCTTCTTAAAATGAGCACCCTGATGATTGCCATCAGTGCTGAAGTGATTGAGCTGAGTGAAACTAAGGTAAAGAAACTATGTGGCCAATGTGGAAGGAATGAGTTGAACAGATTGAATTGGGAATGGGCACATATAAAAACAGCAATAAAAATGAAAAAAGGGGTGGGGGGGGCAAGAGAAAGCATGGCACTTACCAGTAACACAAGTTGATTGAGAGTGCTCAGATGTGCATATTCAAACATTTAAGGATGATACATCAGTGGTTGTCAAAGTTAATAAGTATGTAACATGTATTTATTTATACAGCACCTATCTAGATTAAATATCATAAAGTGCTTCACAATAAAATATTAACAAAAGACTCATGAAAAAACTGTATAAGTATAAGTAATAATATGTAGATAAAAGAGAAAAAGAAAATTACTCATTGGCAAGTCTAAAAACATGGGTCTTGTTCTGCTTTTAAAGGTGTCCAAGTTCTAAAGTTTAGGAACTACAACTTCAAATACACAGTCTTCTTTAATTTCGATTCTGGAGTGGGAAACAACAAAATTTGAAGAAAAAACTTTATAGACCTAATAGAAGCTTGCACAGAAAGATCAGTGTCTAGGTGAGACTGTGTGAATGAGCAAAACTGAAAAGCAACAATTCTTGGTGGAGGAAAGGTGGCTCAGGATATGAGAGCAATTCAAAGTGAAGACAAGATGAAAAATTTATTTTGGGGGCTTTTAGCCTTTATTATTTATAGTGAATCACAGCAAGGCAGACAAGGAACAAGGGAGACAGAGAGCGAGCAAGGGAGACCTGTGTCTGCGATCAGACTCGACCCTGACTTGCACAAGCAATGTGCTGCTGAGTACATGGTGCGCCACATAGTGACCACTCGGCTACGGGATTCTCCCATAAAACACATTTATGATCATGAATGAAAAAGCTCTTGAAATAATACAGTCAATGTCAGATTTATTGACCATGTCTGTTGAACACACAAAGAATTTGACTCTGGCACACTGGCTCTCAGTGTGGTTCCGTGAGACAACAAGAAAGATATGTGTATATAAATAGGGGGGAAAAAAGAAAAATTGGAATACTGTATATTGTATATACACTGTTGAGCAACAACATTAGAACCTCCAGGGGCCTGGATCGATAGTACAAATGACAGACATTCAGGAAACCAGCATACAGCTTTATTATGGGTCAACCCCAGGTGTGTGACCCCTGTGAAAGCTTTGGGAGAAACATGCTATCCACCTGGGGATTGTAATGTTTTGGCTCTTATGTGTAGTACAAATGACAAGGAAAAATTCAGGGAAGCAATATACAACCTTTTTATAGGTCAAAAGTGCACAAATTTTTGTATGGGTCTTCAGTCCACAGTTAAAGCAATAAAACCAAGATGGATCCCCTGAGCCAAGGGTGCCACAGGTAGGTGGTGGACCCAGTCCTCCTTCTGGTTCTCCATACTTTGCAAATCTTCTCCTTGTGGTATTCGGCACCTCCATGGGGGCAGCCCCAGTCCTCTCTGCCCAATCTAGAAAGCCATCCAGGTGGTTCTCCCCAGGCTCCTGGGTCCTGCATTCTGTGCGGGAACTGTGACCCAGCGTGGGATGCCATGGCTTCTCATCTCGCTACCAATCAGCCCTACCAGGGAGGGCGTGAGCCAGTGGCACCGGGACCGCTGCTGTCAGCCTCATGGTACAAGAAAGTCCCATCCTGGACCCCATGGAGAGGTCCGCTCCCCTGGCCTGGAGCTTCCCATGGAGTCCCAGGGGCATGGCGCATTGAGGACAAAACGACAAAGTCCCATCTCTCATAACACCAGAGTATAAGGGGTAGGAAGTTTCAGTGGGAGTACCAGCGGCACAAAACTCTGGCCAAGTGGGCCTAAGGATTATAGCCCAGGGAGGGGCACATAAGAGTTTGTCTGGGTTGCAGGTTCTATGGAGGTGGGGAGGGCATTGGCTAGTGCCAGTGTCAGGGTTAGGTGAAGCCAGCCTGGGACTGTCACTGTCTGGAGCTCTAGGCACAGAGGACCAGGGCTCAAGGGCCTTTAGCAGGGTCTAGATGCATGTATCCCAAGCATGGCAGCCAGGCAGGGGGATGTCTGGGTCCCCAGGGTGGACAACCAGGGCCCAGGGACCTTTAGCAGGGTCCAGGCGCATGCATTTTGGGAAGGGAGTCAGGCAGGGGGGGTGTCTGGGTCCCCAGGTTGGAGAACCAGGGCCTAGGGGCCTTTGGCAAGGTCCCCCATCATTGACCTATGAATGCATTTTGTTCCTACCAATCTATGGCTCTCAACACTGAATTTTTTGGGTCAAATGTTTTGGGATGCCTTTCACAAGTTTTAGCCCATTCCTCTGAACAGATCAGATGCAACTGAGTCAGGTTTGTAGACCTCCTTACTCACACACACTTTTTCAGCTCTGCCCACAAATTTTTTATTGGATTGATGTGAGGGCTTTGTGATGGCCACTCCAATACCTGGACTTTGTTGTCCTTAAATTGCCCATGACATGCTCATTTCCAGCCATTTAATGTTTAATTTTGGGTACCTCTAGATTAGCTTTGCACCCATCACAACTCCAAATAGTCTGTAATTATTTCAGAACAATAAAACCCAAGAACTTCTTCCTGAAAACAAGAGGATAGTTCATGAACACACAATTCCCGCTGCCAGTGTTTTGTTGAAATTTGTTTCCTCTAACCCAAATTCTATTATCCTAACCATAACCACTGAGGGAGTCGCTACATGAAACCAAGTTCTGAACAGGCAAAACACATCTCAACGGGGCAACACTTCCAGCCAGGAAACCAGGACAATGCAAAAACCAAAAAACATTGATGAATAAGCTACCTTTTGACAATGACAGTACCTCAAATCCTGACATGTTTGAGCCAGAATATGAACATGGACAGCACGATGAACCGCAACAGCATTAATTAATTTGAATTTCTCCTCCATCGATAGGTAAATAATGGTATATGCCCCGAGACGTTTGGAGAACCAGGTACATGAAGTTCTGGCCGGAGGTGGGTGTGAAGGCCCAGAGATGATCAGAGCCTGGCCGGAGGTGTGTGTGAGGGCCCAGGGATGATCAGAGCCTGGCCAGAAATGTGTGGTTATCCATGGGTGAAGCACAGTGCAGCACGGCCTGGTTGGAGCCCTATTTATGTGAACAGAATAAAGCAGAGTGTGCCTGGTTATCCATGAGTGAAGCACAGTGCAGCATGGCCTGTTTGAAGCACTATTTATGTGGACAGAATAAAGCAGT
>NW_018128031.1:933140-941006 GCF_001952655.1 Monopterus albus | reverse complement strand
GTGAAATAAAATAAACTGTCCACGTTCGGGTGGACGGCTCCCCTGGCCTGCGGATTCGCTTCCATGGCTGGGCGAGTGTGTGCGTTTTCCTCTCCTGGTAGCGAGACCGAGAAGCCCCGTCTGGCCCAGAGATCCTACAATGAAGCCTGTTGCAGGGTCCCGGCTCTGGCAGCACAGCTGCCCCCCACTCCTCAGGGGCGGGCCTCCAGCAAGCATGACGATCTGCTGGCCCTGAGCTTCGCCAACCATAATTGGCAGGTGCGAAAGCCTCGTGGGCAAGCTCCCCCCTGCCTGGGGGGGCACTCATGCAGACCCCAGTGGCCGAGCCAAGTGGGTGATCGTGCCGGCTGGGTGCCCGAGGGGGCTACCTGGTTGATCCTGCCAGTAGCATATGCTTGTCACAAAGATTAAGCCGTCTAAGTATGCACAGCCGGTACAGTGAAACTGTGAATGGCTCATTAAATCGGTTATGGTTCCTTTGATCACTCTCGCATTACTGGCCCTCGTGGCAGTGACATCCCATTCGAATGTCTGCTCTATCAACTTTTGATGGTACTTTCTGTGCCTACCATGGTGACCATGGGTAATGGGGAATCAGGGTTTGATTCCGGAGGGAGCCTCAGAAACGTCTACCACATCCAAGGAAGGCAGCAGGGGCGCAAATTACCCACTCCTGACTCGGGGAGGTAGTGACGAAAAATAATATAGGACTCTTTTGAGGCCCTGTAATTGGAATGAGTACACTTTAAATCCTTTAATGAGTAACAGTTGGAGGGTGCCAGCAGCTGCGGTAATTCCAGTCCAATAGTGTATCTTAAAGTTGCTGCCTTCAAAAGCTCGTAGTTGGATCTCGAGATCGAGCTGATGGTCTGCCGCAAGGCCAGCTACCGCCTGTCCCAGCCCCTGCCTCTCGGCGCCCCCTTGATGCTCTTGTCTGAGTGTCTTGCGAGGTCCGAAGTGTTTACTTTGAAAAAATTTGAGTGTTCAAAGCAACCCTGTTCACCTGAATACTGCAGCTAGGAATGATGGAATAGGACTCCAGTTCTATTTTGTGGGTTTTCTCTCTCAACTGGGGCCATCATTAAGAGGGATGGCCGGGGGCATTCATATTGGGCCGCTAGAGGTGAAATTCTTGGACTGGCGCAAGACGGATGAAAATGAAAGCATTTGCCAAGAATGTTTTCATTAATTAAGAATGAAAGTCGGAGTTTCGAAGACGATCAGATACGTCGTAGCTCCAACCATAAATGATGCCAACTAGCGATCCAGCGGCATTATCCCCCAAGACCCGCCAGGCAACGTCTGGGAAACCAAAGTCTTTGGGTTCCGGGGGAGTATGGTTGCAAAGCTGAAACTTAAAGGAATTGATGGAAGGGCACCACCAGAAGTGGAGCCTGCGGCTTAATTTGACTCAACACGGGAAACCTCACCCGGCCCGGACACGGAAAGAATTAACAGATTGATAGCATTCTTGATTCTATGGGTGGTGGTGCATGGCCGTTCTCAGTTGGTGGAGTGATTTGTCTGGTTAATTCTGATAATGAACGAGACTCTGGCATGCTAACTAGTTACATGGCCCTGTGTGGTCGGCATCCAACTTCTTAGAGGGACAAGTGGCATTCAGCCACACAAGATTGAGCAATAACAGGTCTGTGATGCCCTTAGATGTCGAGGGCTGCACGCGTGCCACACTGAGTGGATCAGCGTGTGTTTACCCTTCGCAGAGAGGCATGGGTAACCCGCTGAACCCCTCGTGATAGCGATTGGGGATTGCAATTATTTCCCATGAACGCGGAATTCCCAGTAAGCACGGGCCATGAGCTCACATTGATTAAGTCCCTGCCCTTTGTACACACCGCCCGTCGCTACTACCAATTGGTTGGTTTGGTGAGGCCATGGCATCGCTGGGCAGAAAGGCGCCTGTGCCGTCGCCCGCTGAGCCGGGCCTTGGTCTTGCAGCACCGTCCGGCCCTGGTGCCGCCCCCCTCCTCTCGCCGGTGGGTCATCCCGAAGCGGGCCGCGCCATCCTTTGGTGTCTGGGGCCTCGTCCCGATTGGACCCCACGCTGGCCTTTCCCTCTGACACCAGCGGCCCACTCCTGCTTCCTGCCCAGAGGGCTGGTGGACTAAATGATGGGTTACACTCATGGGGGACTGCCCTGTCTGGTCTATATGGGCCTGGACCGCCCACTTGGAACCTCCACCTAAGCGTGGTTGCGAGGGCCACACCCTGGTCTCTCTTCCACGTGCCTCCAGGTACCCAACTCTCCTGTCTCCGCCGGGGGTAGGAGGGGAGTTCAATGTCTCCTCCCCGGCTCTGACACCATGCGGGCTTAGCTGGATGGAGTGCCCGGGGGTTGTGTCGTTGGCCTTTCCCTCCCTGTCTTCGAACCGTGGCCTCCCACTTGAAAGCGGTGGATCACTCGGCTCGTGTGTCAATGAAGAATGCAGCTAGCTGCGAGAACTAATGTGAATTGCAGGACACACTGATCATTGACACTTCGAACACACCTTGTGGCCCCGGGTTCCTCCGGGTGCCACGCCTGTCTGAGGGTTGCTTTGCCATCAATCAGGGGGAAAATATGCCCCGCGCATCCTCCCCGTGGCTCGGATCTTGGTGGTAGTAGCAAATATTCAAACGAGAATTTTGAAGGCCAAAGTGGAGAAGGGTTCCATGTGAACAGCAGTTGAACATGGGTCAGTTGGTCCTAAGAGATGGGCGAACGCTATTCGGAAGGGTGGGGCAATGGCCTACGTTGCCCCCAGCCGATTGAAAGGGAGTCGGGTTCAGATCCCGGAATCTGGCGTGGCAGAGACATGCACCATGAGGCATCCAGTGTGGTAACACAAATAATCCCAGAGAAGCTGGCTGGAGCCCCGGGGAGAGTTCTCTTTTCTTTGTGAAGGGCAGGGCACCCTGGAATGGGTTTGCCCCAAGAGAGGGGCCCATGCCCTGGAAAGCGTCACGGTTGCGGTGGCGTCCCGTGAGATCTCACTGGTTTTTGAAAATCCAGGGGAGAAGGTGTAAATCTTGCACCAGGCCGTACCCATATCTCCAGCAGGTCTCCAAGGTGAACAGCCTCTGGCATGTTAGATCAAGGTAGATAAGGGAATTCGGCAAATCAGATTCGTAACTTTGGGATAAGGATTAGCTCTAAGGGCTGGGTCAGTCGGGCTGGGGTGTGAAGCGGGGCTGGGCTAAAGTAGGCACACAAATGTATGTGGTCCATCTCTTTCCACTGCTCCCCAAAAACACATCTTCCCTCAAGGTTGGTCATGTCCAGAATGATTTTCTGGATTGAGTGAGGAATCAGCAGTTCAAATGATAACACTATATCATGAACATGTGTCACAGCCATTTGTGTGGGTCCTGGTACCATCCTTATTTTGTTAGCAGCTGAACCAGGGGCTTCACCCATCAGAGATGAAAACCATTCAATCTGGCCATTCTTGGATGTAGTTGGCTGTGGGGCTCCTGTAGTTTCTTCTGCTGTTTTGGGTCATTGTCTTATTGAAACGTAAGAGCCTGAGATCCTGAGCACTGTGGAGATTTTCATTCAGAATCGCTTTATATTTTTCTGCCTCTGTCCTTTCATCTATTCTGGCTAGTGTTCCAGTTACAGGAAGACATCCCCACATTATGATGCTGCCACCCTTGTGCTTAACTGTAGAGATGGTATTAAAAGAATAGTTTGGGATTTTTCAAGTTGGTGTTAAAAGAGTATTGATGTATCCCTGTGTATGTGAGAATAGATCTTGGTTGTTGCCACTTCTCCTACTCTCCACACCAACCCTGAATGTTTACATCCAGAACATCAATACACCTCAAAAAATGAGGGACAAGCTCCACAACTCTCATTCTATAAAACATGCAACCCAGAGTTCATTGGCAGTTCAAATGCAGCATCCGCTATCCCAATAAACTAATTAGAGTGTATATTTCAAAGCCACTGTCTATTTAAAACATTAATTAATTAAATTTTGGATAAATAACAGCACATTATGTATTTATTTGCACTTACCCCCTTGTCAGCTGTTGTTAACTTCACTGGTAATGGCACAGCAGTGTTGAGTTTTTCTCACAGCTCCTCTCCTACTATGGAAACGGGCTCTACTTACATGTACTGTAACTCTCTCAGCCTTGCAAATGATGTTATTTCCATTTCAGCAGTTTCAGTCAAAATCTTTGGAACGCTTTTGCCCATTGCTTGTTTCTTTCAAACCACACCAGATGAATGCAGACACGAACCATGCTCTCCTTCACTTGATGCACAGATGAGGCAAGAACATACAGGAAATTTACAGGAGTGACTCTGAGATGTCACACACACACACACACACACACACAAATACAATCCAAACAGGAGCAGGTTTTACCAGTGTCCCAAAATCACAAACCTCAAAAAATACTCCGGCTGTTTCCACATTATCGGTGAGCACAAGTCCAGTAATAAACATTGGCTAAAACTTACACACGACTACTAGAACATATCCTTCCAGTGCAGCACAGCAGGTAACTGTCCAGGCAAAAAAAGGGAAAATTATTTTTAAAATCACTGTAACTTTGAAATATACGAATTTGAATTAGCTTAGTGGAACAGCTGAAGCTGCATTTGAGCCTCAGACGAACATTGGAGTGTGTGTTTTTAAGGAACGAGAGTTGTGGAGCTTGTCTGTCATTTTTTGCAGTGTGGTGATGTTGCAAGTGGAAACAGCTAGGGCCATTATATACAGCAGGAAAAGTCACAATGAATGAGACCTATTCTCATGTACACAGGAATATGTCAATATTCAGCAGTATGCAAAGTACTTCACATTATAAGTATAAGTATAATGTAGTTAACATTAGCTCCGCCTTTACCAGCTGCAATGTTAAAGTGATAAACACAATAATGCATCAGTCATTATTATCCAGTAATATCATATACATTGATGCGTAGGGACTGCTCAGTCAGTCCAGTGGATTAGAACTGGACTGGCAGAGCAGAAGTAGGCTGGGCTGGGCTGGCTAGCAAGGTACATGGCATCTTCACGTGTCTAGAGCCTCAAAGCGAGAACCAGGCAGGACTTGGGGTAAGGAGGGAACCAAGTACAGGTCTGGGACACAGATGATATCAGACTAGTTAGGACAAAGTTTTCTCAGCAAGGTGAGAAGAAGTTGGCCAGCAAAGTGCTGCAGGTACGAGTAGGAAGCCAAGCCCAGGCTAAATACCCCCTAGCTGGGGAATTGGCCACAGCTGTGCCAGTGGCCCTTATCAGATTAATCTTCAGTATTTTGTGTTTTATCTCATCATGGTTCTGAAGCACCAGACATAGTGACAGGGTCCCATGCATATGAGTGGACTGTTGCTGGGCTACTGCATGGCTAGCCAGCAGCCTTGGGTTTTGAGCCAAGCTCAAACACTGTTATTAATTTACCACATAATTAAGAATTTAAACAAATATACAACAGAGATTGTCAGCAAACTGAAGGAGGGTTACAACTTTGCTCCCTACAAATGTTATATGAAATGCCTTTAAGTGTGGTGGACAAACATGTGTTTCAAAACAAGTAATTATTTCAGAGAATTAGTCTTGCAATATTAGAAAAACTATTGTGGCTTAATTAAACATTTAACATAGGTTTCTCTCCCAGCGAAAGCATATTAAGGATAGTGCTTTACTGAGCCTGCAAAGTGCTTTGCAGCTCTATGTTCTCACTGTGCTGCTCCTCAATGGCAGATTTGCAGATGCTGTTCATTTCGAGGTGTTAAGCGTAGGGTCCCTTCTCTGCTGAATGATCTCATTTAACTGCAGTAGCTGCTGTGCACTGCTTTTCTATAAGGTGATGAGAATCCTCTTACATTTGGGGCGGCTGTGGCTCAGGAGGTAGAGTGTGTCATTTCCTAACCGGAGGATTAGCGACACACAATAAAGATACCACTTCTCATCAGAATTAATTTGACAGGTGGCCCCGCCTCCCAGCCAATCAAAATCGTTTATCCGGTTCTTAGTCCCGCCCCCAACCAATCAGAATCATTCTTCCGGTTCCTAGTCCCACGTGGCCCCCACGTGGGTAGCTGTCCCACCCCCCTGCATCTGTTGACAGAGATAAGGAAGTCATGGTTAACCACATCTGAAAGATAAACCGAACCCCCGCCACACATATGGTTACATAGATAAGTATATAACGGTTAACTGTATAACTGTATTTGATAGCGGTTACAGCCCCACATATGATGGTATGGTGTACTATATAACTTGTTCTTGATAAGTTTGAATGTTTCTTACTTGACGTTGTAAAATGATTCAGTGCTGGTTTATTTTATCAGGATACAGCAGGTGATATGGATTCGTTCATCGTGAATAATGGGCCTAACAGAGGCCTTGTGGCGAGGGCAAAGTTCACTGCTGAATCACAAGAATGCCATCTGCTTGGCCCTCTCCACGCAGATATATTTTTCTGTGAAAGACTGCTGTTAAACTCTGTAGATCTGAAGATTAAGCTCACAAGAGCCAGTGACTCTTTCTGTCTCATGCATGCTGCAGATGCTGACTACCGCCTGCACGTACTGGGAGCTTCATTGTTTGTGAAAAAGGTTGCAGTGTCACCGGCTGTACGTATAGGTCATTCTTCTGCTCTGACTAAAAGCAACACTATGTACCCTCTTTCACGCATTAATGTGAAAACTTTTTCCATCCCCGCAAATTCCAGAATATGCACTCAGGAAAACCTCTTTCTGGGTACTTTACCCAAGTACATGGTGCTTGCCCTTGTAAACCATGAAGCTCTTACAGGGCGGAGTAATCTAAACCCCTTCAAGTTTACACACGCTGACTTAGAGTATCTGGCCTTATGTCAGGCCGGTCGTCAGATTCCAGCAAAGCCTTTCCAGCCGCAGTTTGAAAACAACCTCTCCATCAGAGAATATTATAACCTCGTTACAGCCACGGGGAGTCATCTGAAAGACCTCCTCCTGTGTTTCAACAGAGAGGATTTTCAACAAGGCTACACTTTGTTTGCATTCAACTTAGCCCCACACGAGGAAGGCAGTGCTCTCCCCCCTGTCAAAACAGGCACGCTGCGTTTGGAGACCCTTATAGTGTACGCCTGTTATGATTCTATCCTCGAGATTGACTCTAAAAGAAATGTACTAGTGGATTACTATTGATGAGGAGGGGAAAAATAATAATGAATGGGCTTCAGCTGGAAAACATTTTAACCCCCTTATTGGGTGATGCATTTGCTATGGAGGAGAGGAAATACACGATGGGAATATTTATTGACCTAAAAAAAGCATTTGACACAATCAATCATGAGTTATTAATGGATAAGTTAGAAAAAAATGGGATCAGGGGATTGGTTTTGAATTGGATTAGAAGTTACTTGACACAGAGGCGTCAATTTGTGAAGTTGGGTGAATACCAATTGAGTGAGCTGGACATTGTATGTGGAGTGCCTCAGGGTTCTGTTTTGGGACATAAATTATTTATACTATATATTAATGATATATGTAAGGTTTCTGATTTAGTGAAAGTGGTTTTGTTTGCTGATGACACTACCATATGGGCATCGGGTGAAAACCTACAGCAACTCTCTGGATGGGTTACACAGGAACTTGAGAAGATAAAGAAATGGTGTGACAGTAATATAGTATCTCTGAATTTGGATTTTGGCCCCCTTGAACTTTGCGACCTTTTGCCACATTTCAGGCTTCAAACATAAAGATATAAAACTGTAATTTTTTGTGAAGAATCAACAACAAGTGGGACACAATCATGAAGTGGAACGAAATTTATTGGATATTTCAAACTTTTTTAACAAATAAAAAACTGAAAAATTGGGCGTGCAAAATTATTCAGCCCCCTTAAGTTAATACTTTGTAGC
>NW_018128031.1:923674-928650 GCF_001952655.1 Monopterus albus | reverse complement strand
TGCTGGGGGGCCCTCAAGATTTCAACCTCTGAATTTTCAATATAGTTTTCCACTAGATCCTTGACTGAATCAAAATTGATGCGCTGGCAGCACTCGTACGACTGGGTTATGCCTTTAGCTTTCACCTCAACTTTCCCAGCTCTGGTTTGATAACCATAACTTTTGGGACCCGCTGAGACAAATTCCTGGATGGAATCTGAATGTAATTTGTCTGTGAGATCGCCGAGATAGTTTCCTAGCTTTAACTCGCTCTCCCCCTCTTTAGTGGTATATATTAGACTATCTGTATCGTAATAGAGAACCCTATTTTTAAGCCTCTCCATATGACTGTACAGTTTCAATCTGGCATGACACATTGTAAAAGCTGCGATAAATACATTATCAGCGGGGTTGGGCCGCGAGCACACACCCCTGCTGCTGCTGTACTGAATGAGGGCCGCGTTGTCGTTGAGAAAGTTAAAATATTTAACCTCATGAGTTCCTGAAAATAACATGTTGAAAAATGTTTGGGGCTCGCTCACGATCTGAGTTTGAGTCATATTGCATTTTTGCGGAAACTTTCCCCCAAAAAAATTCAAACACAGTTTGGCCACTTGTCTTTTAGCGGGGTTGTGCTCGATATTTGAGGCGTCCAGTAAGATGCCCTGATTCTCATGATAGTCTTTAATGTACTGCCTTCTACCCTCCTCATCTGTGACACCTGCCGGGTATCCACTCGCCTCCTGCTTCCCCTTCAGAAATGTACTAATGTAGCCTCTAAACAGAGAGGAGCTCTGTTCTTTGAAATGCCACACTTCGCTAATTTCACCATGTCTGTATCCTTTCTCCAGAGCTTTTACAAACTCCAGGGTGACCCACACACCGGACAGCACCCTCTGTTCGTCCAAGTGCGGGCACGGGCCGGTCTGCAGATTCACCTCCGCACATGTTCTACATAGTGTGAACACAAGTCTCCCTCTACTGGTTCTGTAGGGTAGCACAGGGAAAAACAGGGCCTCTGGGTGGATATACTTTAGCCTTAATGAACCCGAAATAAGATTGGACAGGCTGAAAACCCCTGAATATAATCTCAGGGTGACCAATGGGGTACGGACACGTGTAATTTACATAGGGATACAGGGATGTAAAGTCCACGTAACTGATCTTTTCATTTTTGGCTGCTGTATACCTGAGAGTCACGGGGCAAACGCGCCCTCCGTACAACGCCTCTCACGGGGATAACGGTTCTGGGGATTTATAGCATTGTAGGAAAGCTTTCACACCCTCGTCAGATTTTTTCATTTCACTCCAGCTATACTCTTTCATGACCACAAGGCTCAGCCCATACATGCTCTGCAGTTTAGCCAACCTATCTCGAGTCTCTTCATGCAGCTCCTCGAAGATTTTTCCCGTTAAAGGGTGAATTCCATGGCCTGGAAAACAGCTAAGACAACCGTGGTAAAAACAACCCAGGAATTCAAAAGCTTTCTTTTCACTGTTTAGCTCACAGTACCTGTCCACATGCCACGCGCCAAAACTCTTCTCCCCATGATTTAGGGCGTGCTGTATGAACACGCCCTCTGTAGCCATAACCCACTCAAGCCATTGGATGCTGGCGTCTGAATATTTCTTAACGCGGTACCTGTAATCGTAAGGGCAGGGGATTGCCAGTGTCTTTTCTTGCAGAAAGCACGTCCTAAACACGAGATCGTTTAAAAGGATCCAGCTTGGTTTCATTCATGAAATTCTCTCTAAATTTCATGCAGGCTTTCATAAGAATCACAGTGTCATTTCTACAATATCTTACAGCCTCCTTCGCAAAATCAAACTCCCCCTGACACACGGTCTCATACCAGCTCATAAACTCTGCTCTCTTCTTGACACTCATTTGATTAACCCTGTAATAGTCTGGCTGGGGGAACGGGCCCACATAATTCAGATGCTCCTCCGAGCTGAACCCATGGGGGAAGTGACCTTCTTTTGCGCTCTCGCTGAGGCCGAGCGCGATGGGTAGCGATGCTAGTGGGAACGGGAGAAATGTATTTTAGTCATTTATTGTGATTTTATTCTGCAATGTAAAGCACTTTGGTCAGTTGGATGTTGTTTTTAAAATGCTATATAAATAAATTAGATTTGATTTGATTCAGCTTTGGAAAACTGGTTCTCAATAAGAAGAGAATAGAGAAACTACAGTTGCAAGAAAAACCCATAGCTCTGTTTGCAGTTTGCTGGTTTTTTTCCATAAACTGGTCATGAACAAAAAAATATCCAGAAAAACAGACCTGGTGACCTATTTTAGTTGTCATATTCATGGCCTAAAGACATGAAGTGAGACATAAGGTCACATGTTTGATGAATTATGAAAGTAAAAACAGGACTGGAGAATAATTTCTTACCACATATAAATAACATTTCATGATGTTTCTATTTGCTGTCCTGGGATCAGCCATAAGGCTCAGATTGTTTGACTCTGTCTCAGCACAGCAAAGGTGAGATGTGTCTCTGATGTCTGGTTTGTGTTGATTTAGCTTTGGAAAACTGGTTCTCGATAAGGAGACAATAGAAACTACAGTCACAAGAAAAACTCATAGCACTGTTTGTGGTTTGTTGGTTTCGTGCACAAACTGGTCATGAGCTGTGACCTGATCTTCACCACAGTCACAAATATTAACAAACAATATTTCTAAGCTGATAAAACAAACAGTTGATCTTTCGTGTCTTTGTTGAACAGAGCCATTAAACATAGACAGTGACACCAGGCTTCTGATGTCACTAAAGGTCAACTAGAGTCAGGAGTTAGCAAACCTGGAGACCAGTCAATGAAACGAGAATGGAGGAGAGGTTTGGAATGACTTATGTGACCGGGCCAATATACAGGCCTAAGCAACTCAGACCATAGTAACTCTTAGTAATTCCCCCAAGAATAACACCCCTCCTGTTTTCAGAGGTCAAACTCCTGCAAACTTCCCCAGTACTGAGCTGCTACCCCCAGATAGCTCTGCAAAGACGGAGACGTGGGAGTTACTCACACAGATAAAACTTTATTCGAGTCAAAGTATAGTTTAACAATGAAAATGTTTTAAGAAACCTAACCCCAGAAGCTAAAATGCTACCGATAAGAAGTTTCCCCCCACTCAATAAATACAGTGCAAAACAGGAATGAAATGGTCAGAGTCAACAGGTTAAAGGCACCATTAAATAAACACCACAAATCAATGAATCAACCAAATATAAGAGGGCCTTGCCTCCCTGTGCATAAAACCATTTACACACTGTTCACACCATAAAATTGACTAAACCTTATTTGGAAACAATACAATGAATAGGGAACATAAATACTAGGTAAACCTCTTTACATAAAAGCAAGGCAAAACGTTGCATAAGCAAAACACTACTTCTTATTTCCTGCAATAACGCATTTACTTGGGCTTGTAATATGTCTAAGGTGTTACCCCCATCTGGTGGCTGAACATTGTCAATACAGTTTAGGGATGCTTGTGTTATTTCCTGCAGTAGCGTACTCACATCTGCTTCTAATATGCTTAATGTATTACCCCCCTCTGATGGCAAAACATTGTCAATACATTCATCCTGGGACACATTAATCAGATCTTCATCCATCTTAATTTTTAATAACACTGTTGTTGCTGTAACAAGTCAGAATATCACCCATCAAGTGAAAGGATTCAAATAACAGCCGGTTAAGATGCATTAATAACATGTTCGAGTGACACCTAGCGTATGGGTTGAAGCTCCGCTCATCTCGTCTTCCAGGACATCCACAACCGCGCGCCCGCCGAACCCTCGTCCTACGAGAGCCTGTACGGATAAATATAAACGAGGGTTAAAATAAGCTGTTGATGTTGAGGGTTTTAAAAATACATGTAGAAATAATAATAATAATAATAATCATAACAGGCTGACCCGAGGAGGAGGAATCAGAAGATGGTGCGCGCTCCCGTTTTGTGCGACTTGATCGGACCGAAGCCCTGCTCGAGCGTGGTTGCTCTGGCTGCACCGGGGCCGATTCTCCAGGGGCTGCTTGAATCACAGGTTTCTGATCAGGCTCGTCTTGAGGGGGCGCTGTCTGAGTCATCTGATGCTGCACAGCTCTATCCTGAACTTCCGGTCCCTCTTGTTTGTATCGTTGCTCTTCTTCTTCCTCTTGAGGGGTGGACTGCATCAGTAATACATTGTCTGGAACTATACGTTATTACACACGGTAAGAACACTTATTATATATATAAAAAAAGGTATACATATAGACTTAACCAAGAGAATATTATAATACTCAGTATCCTGAGGGGCAGGGGCAGCTAGGGGTGGTTGATGCTGGTTGCCCGATTCTTTTTAATAAGAAAAAGAGAGAGAATGGGCCTGTATTGTCTAAACACACCCTATATATATTTTTTTTATTTCAGTCTTGATTCTTTAAACTTACTGAACGCCTGGGGGTTCAGTCTCGCTTGTTGTTGTTGTTGTCGAAAGGCTTGTTCATACACACGAAAATAGGTGTCTGATGGGTATAAAATAGTTTTTCAGAAAAAAAGAAACGAATATACAAAAGAGTAGAGTTGTAGCTAAATACTTGCTGAATCGGTCTTCGATACGTCCTCCATTCACGCTATGATAGTCCCCACTGGTGTGAAATGAAAATGGTAGCAGTTAACACACGTAGCTTTTTAGTAAATTGAAAATAATTGTATTTCTTTTTCTAGCAGGGTTACCTGTGTTCATGCTGGTCTTGTCTGGACACCCTCAAAACATTCTTTACCCCCATTCTCTAAACCCTGGCTATTTATAATGGAATTTACAAAATGTTTCACTTACCTGAGCCATTGTGAATGGTGAAACAGATCCGGCTCGTTGTAAGCGGCGCTTCTTTGTGTTCCTGATAAGACGGGGGTTCTGCTCTCTCTCTTACAAAAGACGTTATGACAGAGAACTGCTGTTTATCTCCAAAAAGCACTTACTGTGTTGTTATCTATGATTACAGA
>NW_018128031.1:904269-917546 GCF_001952655.1 Monopterus albus | reverse complement strand
AGATATAAGTTACACCCCCGCCACACATATGGTTATATATATAACGGTTAACTGTATAACTGTATTTGATAATGGTTACAGCCCCACATATGATGGTATAGATAATTATATAACTTGCTCTTGATAAGTTTGAATGTTTCTTACTTGATGTTGTAAAATGGTCTATTTAAGAATAATGAGTGTGAAATAAAGACTTAACAGCTACTCAGGAGGTTATTGTTTATTTATTTTCTGTACCAAAAAGTAGTAATACAGAATGCCAAACCACTCTCAGGGTTGAAAAAAAAACCTCAATGAACAGCATATTACTGCACTTCTTATAACATATATCCAAACAGATAGGGTGAACACATTACCTTTTTTAAATCGTACCTCTGTCCCGTATCTGTTTGGATATATGTTATAAGAAATGCAGTAATATGCTGTTTGTTGAACTGAACCAGTCCTACATGTTCTTTTATGAAGAACGCTCAAAGACAAATCTGTCCTTTAAGATATTTATTACAACATTCAAGAAAAGCAATTACAGAGCTCTGGGTTCCATCTCTATCTGAGGCCCTGATTCTAAACAGCAGAACCATTCGGCTTGCCTTCAGAGCAAGGGAACGCCTGTAATCCTGAACCCAGTCTAATTAATACAGTTTTTCGAATATGCAGATGATGGTAGATCTGACGTCATCCATGTTGTTCTTCATCCTCGCTCCTTGGTTGGTTTGTTGACCTTGTTCTGACCCCTCATTTGGTGATCTTGTTGCCAGGCATCTCATTCTGCATCTGCGCACTTCCTGTTGTTCTGAGTCTGTCTGCACCTACTCACACACAGCATTTCTGGTGCACAGGTCAAGCCATTATAAAGGTCAAACAGATTAAACAATCTTTTAATCAGTTTTGCAAATACATAACATAGCACTATATCATTTTATCAAGAATTTCTTTCTACATGTTCATTGAGCTTTTTTTCCAACCCTGAGAGTGGTTTGGCATTCTGTATTACTACTTTTTGGTACAGAAAATAAATGAACAATAACCTCCTGAGTTAGCTGTTAAGTCTTTATTTCACACTCATCATTCTTAAATAGCATTTTACAACGTCAAGTAAGAAACATTCAAACTTATCAAGAACAAGTTATATACTTATCTATACCATCATATGTGGGGCTGTAACCGCTATCAAATACAGTTATACAGTTATATACTTATCTATATAACCATGTGTGTGGCAGGGCTGTAACCGATATCTGTTTATCTTTCAGATGCGGTTAACCACGACTTCCTTAACTCTGTCAGCAGATGCAGAAACGACTTCATTATCTCTGTCAACAGATGCAGGGGGGGTGGGACAGCTACCCACGTGGGGGCCATGTGGGACTAAGAACCGGATAAACGATTGTGATTGGCTGGGAGGCGGGGCCACCTGTCAAATTAATTCTGATGAGAAGTGGTATCTTTATTGTGTGTTTAGCGGTTTGATTCCCAGCTTGTCCAGTCAACGTGTCGAAGTGTCCTTAAGCAAGACACTGAACTCCCAGTTGCTCCCGGTGATGTCACTGGTGTGTGAATGCTTGGGAGTGTGAATGGGTGAATGGCCGAATAATGTGAAAGCGCTTTGAGTGGGCTGTAAAAAGCATAGAAAGGCGCTATACAAGTATAAGGCCATTTACATTTTATATCAGATGCATTTTTTTAAGTGCTTTGCAGTTAAATTACATTTCTTTCATATTAGTCTTTGTCGTCACCTCCCCCTACACAAAAATTATCAGCCAAATGTTTCAGCAGCCTACATTCCTTCCCCATAGCGGTTTAGTTTATGTGTTTTTTGCTCATCTGTTAAACTACTAGGCCAGATTTCATTTCCTATTTTAGAAATGCTATTTAAGCATCTTGCACTGGATAGTAACATAAAGTATTGTGCCATAGATAAATTAATTGAAATGACCCAGTTTTGCTAAAAAAAAAAAAAAAAAAAAGATGCACAAAGATGATTTGAAGATTTCTTTGTTGAATGGGACGATTCAGGATGTTTACAAATTATGGCGGGGGGTGTTAATCACAAAGTAGTCTGGAGCTATCATTTCCCTTTCTTGTGCCACACTCAAATTTACTTGGCATTTAATAAGAATTTTTTGAAACTGC
Source organism: Monopterus albus (assembly GCF_001952655.1). Taxonomy (NCBI): domain Eukaryota; kingdom Metazoa; phylum Chordata; class Actinopteri; order Synbranchiformes; family Synbranchidae; genus Monopterus; species Monopterus albus. The sequence continues at coordinate 915,413 of NW_018128031.1, read as the reverse complement.
TGTCATACTGCCATACTGAACTAACTGCAGGTGATTCCTCACCTTATCTTTGACATCATTTACTAGTCTACTCTGAAATTTGCAGTGTTTCACTTTCATGGTAATACTGATTGGGAGATGTGATGTTTCTCTATTTGTATGCATACAGTCTTATGCAAAAGTTTAGGCACCCCTTGATAAATAACAGATTTTGGTGATTTTTTATTTGAACAGATGTTAACACAGTTTCTCTTGGAAATGGAAAAAATGCACAATATTTGCTGCAAACAGTGATGCATAGTTACTTCTTATGCCATAAATTGAACAAAAATAAAAAATAAAAACATTATTATGGCATGGTGCAAAAGTTTGGGCACCCTAAGAGTTCCAGAGTCTCAAAGTCTCTCACAAGGTTTCAGACCTTAATCAGCTCGGTAGATCTGATGCACAGCAACAGCTGTCATTGGTAAATGCCAATTTCAAAGCTGTACAAATACCTTGACTCTTCAAACCTTGTGCACACACTTGTGGACACCCAGCAACCATGGGTTCCTCTAAGCAGCTGTGTAAGACCCTGAAAATGAAAGTTATTGATGCCCACAATGCAGGAGAAGGCTACAAGAAGATAGCAAAGCGTTGTCAGCTTGCAGTTTCCACAGTAAGAAATGTAATTAAGAGATGGCAGATCAGGGGAACTGTGGAGGTCAAGATGAGATCTGGAAGACCAAGAAAACTCTCGGACAGAACTGCTCGTATGCTGGTCAGAAAGACAAATCAAAACCCCCATTTGACTGCAAAAAACCTGCAGGAAGATTTAGCAGACTCAGGAGTGGTGGTGCACCGTTCCACTGTGCAGCGATGCTTGCACAGACAAGGCCTTCATGGAAGAGTCAGCAGAAGAAAACCTTATCTGCGTCCCCATCATAAAATCCAACGTCTGAAGTATGCAACAGGACATCTACAGAAGCCCGATGCGTTTTGGAAACAAGTGCTGTGGACTGATGAAGTTAAAATAGAACTCTTTGGACACAATCAGCAAAGGCATGTTTGGAGAAAAAAAGGAGCAGCATTTCATGAAAAGAACACCTTGCCAACTATTAAGCATGGGGGTGGATCTATCATGCTCTGGGGTTGTGTTGCAGCCAGTGGCACAGGAAACATTGCACGGGTGGAGGGAAGAATGGATTCCACTAAATACCAGCAAATTCTGGAAGCAAACATCACACCATCTGTAAAAAAGCTGAAGCTGAAAAGAGGATGGCTTCTACAACAGGACAATGATCCTAAACATACCTCGAAATCCACTATGGAATACCTCAAGAGACGCAGGCTGAAGGTTTTGGAATGGCCATCACAGTCCCCTGATTTAAACATCATTGAAAATTTGTGGGTAGATCTTAAAAGAGCTGTGCATGCAAGACGACCAAAGAATATTACAGAACTAGAAGCCTTTTGCAAGGAAGAATGGGAGATTTGCATAAGACTGTATATTGTCATATAAAAGGTTTTACAGCTTAATGCATGCAACCGCAAAGGCAGGGTTGTAATGGTAAAATAAAGGGTGGATAAACCATACCTTACATCAGCTACACTGTTATGAACCCCCTCTCAAAACACAATGTCAAATTAAACATGACTTAAATGGACATATGTACAGATCCCTTTGTGGTATGTACCAGGTTTATTGTTCTGAAATAATTACGGTCTATTTGGAGTTATGAGGGGTGCCAAGCTAATCTAGAGGTAGCCAAGATTAAACATTAAATGGCCAAAAACGAGCAAAATGAGCTTGCCATAGGCTCTTTAAAGTTCAAGTCACAGACTGTGATTTTACTTCAGCTTTAGATTTACAATATGAAGCACATCGTCCCACAACATTAGCCAGATTTCCATCAAAGGAACTTTCCCAGGGCACAGGAGCTTCCTGCGGAACTAACAGTAGGTCCTGTACCTGTGGTCTAAATTTTGTCCTGGGACACAGTTCCACGTAGTGCCACTAGTATTTTTTGAAGGTTCAAAAACTATTGAGGCAAGGCCTGTAGTATTGAATGTTGCTGATTGGTTAAATACTGTGCAGAATTTTACAGGCTACATTTTTAACACAGCACTTTTGATATGTCAGTCATATGTCATTTTATATTCCAGACTTTCCACTACAGTGTATTGCAGAGGTCACACTAGACTTTCTTATTATCTGACAGGATCATAAATATTCCATCATAGTTTATTATCACCCCTCAATTCAATTTTCATTTTTTATTGATGATATTTTAGTAGCATTTTTCATTCATTTTCATTTAATTTTTAAAAATAATTAATATATGGAATAAGCTCATGTGCAGCCACGTTTCATATCAACACCACATAAAGCAGATGACTGGGGCCAGTGTGTGTGTAAACAAGCAAATAGGAACACTGCAATTTTACAAAATTAGACAATTACCATTAAAATATGAACAACCCATTTACAAAAAGGTACACTAACTGAATTGAGCTCAGCTGACCTGCTGTAGCCTAGATTGCTGCAGAGGTAATTGTCGTTACCTGTCATCCTACTGGCTGTTCTGCTGCTTTCTGGTTCTGGGCTTTTATTTTGCTGAGCTTCCTATTAGCCCTGCCTGGCTGATGCCAACTTTACTGTTGCTGATTGGGCACAGCTGAGGCCAATTGAGTCTAATCATTAGGCTGCCTTCACAAGCCAGGGATTGTCAGTCTGCCTTCTTGTGCTGTCAAGATTATGGCTTATGTTCTTGTTTTTGGACTTGCTTTTAGGTTGTGCTAGTTTTGTTTTCAGAGACCTTACTATGGGCTGTGATTTTTTTTTTTTTTTTTTTTTGCTCATGAGTTTTCACATGTTCAGAGACTGACTGTATAGCTAGATACAAGCTGAGGTTTTTGTTTCAAGGGCTTTATGTGTTCAAAATGACAGCATGCCAGCTAAGTGCTGAGCTTTTGTGTTTTTCACTTTACATGTGCTCAGAGACTTCCAAGTAACTGTGTGTGCCAGCTAGTGATGGTGAGATGAAGCTTCCTGAAGCATTGAAGCCTTCCAGCCAATTGGTTCCCAAAAGGGTTCATTTCTTGAGGCTTCATGCACAAACAAACCCCATGCTGGTCAAAGACTATAAGACAGGCAGATGTGGTCACAGTCATTTTAATTGTATGTGATACTCTTAAAGCTGTCTTGCCACAGTTTGGGCGTGGGAATAATGACTGCCATTTAACTATGCATTTTCCTCTTGTGAGCACAAGATAACCCATTCAAACCATGTGTTTTTGTCTCCCCTTAACGTGTTTGTGCTTGTTTGTAAATAGTGTATATAAGACTTTATGGCTGATGCATTCTAATTGAAGTTCTGTGGTAGTAGTAAACATACCAAAGTGAACCTCCTCCTTTACATCAATAGTTGAAAAATTCATAATGACAGGTGGACAATTGTGTGGAGATTCCGTGGCCTTTATATCGCCAATACACCACGACAAAATTCGAACCACTTCCTGAACCGCTACACGCAACGAGGCTCACTCACCATAAACAATACAAGCCTCGATACACGCTTCACTAAACACTTCCTGGATTTCTTGACACGCCTCAAAGCATGGGCACAGTATGTCCCACTACGAGTGCCAGCTTCTAGCTGTGTTGTTGAGGTCATTAAATGTCACTTTAACTTACCTGCATTTCCTGACTGGTGTTTGTATTGAGTCCACTAGCTCCACACATGACCTTAGGTTTCTCATGATCTGTAAGATGAACCCACGCTCTGCTGCCACACTGGAGACTGGACTTGCCAGCTCCACTTCAGCCAAAGGTTTTAAGTTGGGAAGCATTTCTCTCTGGAAGTTACTCTGAATGTGACATTTCCTAATTGAGGCATTCACCTCACCAGGAGAAATGCACTGCATGTGCTCCTGCTGTACCAGAGGTACAGCTGCACCCCTCTGTGATCCATAGTGGTCACAGATATGTTCTGTTTCCTCTGGTCCATGGGCTCTTATCTGGCAACAAGCTCACTGTGTGCAGCGCAATGCTCAATTATTGTTTTCATGATGTGCATCACGGTGCCTTTTTAACAAGCAGCAGTCTGACTTTCCACTGGCAGGTGTGTCCAGGTAAATTTTGGGTGCGCTGGTAATATGAGGGTACACAAAGTGACTGCACCACTGACCAGCAAAAACCAGGTCTGTGGTCAACAGTCAAATCATCAATGCTATTTACAGTTTTTCTGAATTGCTAAAACACATTTCTTGAAACCACCACTCATTTTCTCAAAACCTTAAACACAAATCCAAATACTCAAACTAAATTCACAAAACCTCTGACTCGTCTGGCAAACTCAAGCAATTGCTTCAAAACCATGTCACCAACACTCAAATTCAAACAATGCTTTCAGATCATACACAAATGAGTCAATCATATACACATTACATCAAAAAAAGGAGAACACAGCATCCAGGACATGTAGTTACAACAAAAAAAGCTTATTGTATAGTGAATTTACCAAAAACCATGTTACGATCAAAAAAGAAGAAGAAAAAAAAAACACATCAGAAAGATTATTCTACCTCTGGATCACTTTGAGCTGGGCCTGGCCAGAGGGCTTCATCTACATTGCAGGCAATGTTGTCCCTTGCCAGGCAACGGGCAAAAAACCCTCTGGTGTGGTGCTCCTCTTTGCTGCTCTGATTTCCCTTGTCAGTGTGTTCCTTGCCTGGCTGTACAGAGTCCTGTCCCCACTTCTGTAAGCCCCCCCTTTGGCACAACAAAGCTGCTTGAGTCTTGCTGTAAACCAGGGCTTGTTGTTGTTGTATGTGCAGAAGGTCTTTTTGGGCACACACACATCCTCACAGAAGCTGATTTAACATGTCACAGTGTCAGTGAGTTCATCCAGGTCTGTAGCTGCAGTCTCAAATACATTCCAGTCTGTGCAGTCAAAGCAGGCATGTAGCTCTGACTTAGCCTCCTCAGTCCAGCTCTTCACTGTTTTGACTACAGGCTTCGCAGCTTTTAGTTTCTGCCTGTAGGTTGGAATAAGATGGACCATACAGTGATCTTAGAGTCCGAGGGCTGTGCGGGGCACAGAGTGATAGGCGTCTTTTATTGTTGTGTAGCAGTGGTCCAGTGTGACTTTGTCCCTGGTGGGAAAGGTGACGTGCTGTCTGTATTTTGGAAGTTCGTGGGTGAGATTTGCTCTGTTAAAGTCCCCTAGAACAATGAGTGGAGAGTCGGGATGTTCTAGCTCCAGGCTAGTTATCAGTTCTGCTAGGAGCCGTAGCATGCTAGCATTAGCCTGCGGTGCTATGTACACTCCCATTAGCATGAAACTGTTGAATTCGCGGGGAGAGTAAAAGGGTTTGCAGTTGATAACAAGAGTCTCTAGGTCTGCGGTACATGTCCTCTGTAGGACTGTGACATTTGTGCACCAACCTTCATTTATGTAGAAGCAGACTCCACCTCCTCTCGTTTTCCCAGACAGCTCCTTTACACGATCTGCTCTGAACACCTGGAAACCCAGTATTCAAATCGCGCTGTCCACGATGGATTTGCTGAGCCAGGTCTCCGTGAAGCACAAAGCAGCAGAGCATGCAAAGTCAGAGTTAGTCCTGTTGACAAGAAGAATTTCATCTATTTTGTTGACCAGGGAGCAGAGATTAGCCAGGTGAATAGATGGGAGTGAGGCCCGTGTTCCCCTCTGTCATAACCGAAGTGCCAGAGTGTTTTCCACGCCGGCGGCATTTTTTCCAGGTCCCATATATCTCTGCTGCACCTATGATCAGAATGTCCATACAGCATTCTTCGTTCACAAAAATCGGAGGAAGGTAGTTTGGTGTGATTTGGTCCGATATTTAACAGTTCTTCTCTGGTAAAAGTAATCCGGGATGAGTTGCAAAAAACAAACACAAGAGAGCGCGAGTAACCGCGGTCTCCATCGCTGTCGGCATGTTGTCCTTCATCCTCGTTCCTTGGTTGGTTTGTTGACCTCGTTCTGACCCCTCATTGGTGTCCTTGTTGTCAGGCAGATTGGATTCTGTGAAATTCTGAGAACAACATCCTGACCTTCTGAACCAGACATTGCACACCTACATACGTCTTACAAACAGTTACTCATTGTCTGCAGTTTTAGGGACAGCACCTCTGGCTCATGCCTCTTCTACTCTTGTGACAGGCAGCATTGCTATGCAACCTGGCCTTGTTCCTGTTTATGGTTTCCTGTCTGATTCTTACAGCCTACACATGTTCTGTTTTTATCAGCCATAAGTCTCCTGCAGAGGCTTCAAACATAAAGATATAAAACTGTAATTTTTTGTGAAGAATCAACAACAAGTGGGACACAATCATGAAGTGGAACGAAATTTATTGGATATTTCAAACTTTTTTAACAAATAAAAAACTGAATAATTGGGCGTGCAAAATTATTCAGCCCCTTTACTTTCAGTGCAGCAAACTCTCTCCAGAAGTTCAGTGAGGATCTCTGAATGATCCAATGTTGACCTAAATGACTAATGATGATAAATAGAATCCACCTGTGTGTAATCAAGTCTCCGTATAAATGCACCTGCACTGTGATAGTCTCAGAGGTCCGTTTAAAGCGCAGAGAGCATCATGAAGAACAAGGAACACACCAGGCAGGTCCGAGATACTGTTGTGGAGAAGTTTAAAGCCGGATTTGGATACAAAAAGATTTCCCAAGCTTTAAACATCCCAAGGAGCACTGTGCAAGCGATAATATTGAAATGGAAGGAGTATCAGACCACTGCAAATCTACCAAGACCTGGCCGTCCCTCTAAACTTTCAGCTCATACAAGGAGAAGACTGATCAGAGATGCAGCCAAGAGGCCCATGATCACTCTGGATGAACTGCAGAGATCTACAGCTGAGGTGGGAGACTCTGTCCATAGGACAACAATCAGTCGTATACTGCACAAATCTGGCCTTTATGGAAGAGTGGCAAGAAGAAAGCCATTTCTTAAAGATATCCATAAAAAGTGTCGTTTAAAGTTTGCCACAAGCCACCTGGGAGACACACCAAACATGTGGAAGGTGCTCTGGTCAGATGAAACCAAAATTGAACTTTTTGGCAACAATGCAAAACGTTATGTTTGGCGTAAAAGAAACACAGCTGATCACCCTGAACACACCATCCCCACTGTCAAACATGGTGGTGGCATCATCATGGTTTGGGCCTGCTTTTCTTCAGCAGGGACCGGGAAGATGGTTAAAATTGATGGGAAGATGGATGGAGCCAAATGCAGGACCATTCTGGAAGGAAACCTGATGGAGTCTGCAAAAGACCTGAGACTGGGACGGAGATTTGTCTTCCAACAAGGCAATGATCCAAAACATAAAGCAAAATCTACAATGGAATGGTTCCCAAATAAACATATCCAGGTGTTAGAATGGCCAAGTCAAAGTCCAGACCTGAATCCAATCGAGAATCTGTGGAAAGAACTGAAAACTGCTGTTCACAAATGCTCTCCATCCAACCTCACTGAGCTCGAGCTGTTTTGCAAGGAGGCATGGGCAAAAATTTCAGTCTCTCGATGTGCAAAACTGATAGAGACATACCCCAAGTGACTTACAGCTGTAATCGCAGCAAAAGGTGGCGCTACAAAGTATTAACTTAAGGGGGCTGAATAATTTTGCACGCCCAATTTTTCAGTTTTTTATTTGTTAAAAAAGTTTGAAATATCCAATAAATTTCGTTCCACTTCATGATTGTGTCCCACTTGTTGTTGATTCGTCACAAAAAATTACAGTTTTATATCTTTATGTTTGAAGCCTGAAATGTGGCAAAAGGTCACAAAGTTCAAGGGGGCCGAATACTTTTGCAAGGCACTGTATATTTGCTAATGCAGATTATAATGTTGATTATAGAAGGCTAAGCATTTCCTATAATGTTGATAAACATAAAAAGAACTTCTACCCAACTCACAACTCTCTTGCAGTTTAGTCATCTCATAGTCTGCACCTGCACTTGGCTTCCTGTTTCTTGTTTCCTGTTGATCTGAGTCTCTGCACTTAGACACATACTCACACACAGCATTTCAGGTGCACAGGTCAAGCCATTACAAAGGTCAAGCAGATTAAACAATCTTTAAAGCAGTTTTGCAAATACATAACATGGCACTATATTATTTTATCAAGATTTTCTTTCTACAAGTCAGATCTGAGTTCTGGACTCAAGTACTACAACACTAGGCCTACCAACGGACGTTATCATCTTTAGAGTCAGGCAACTAACAGGGCTAAAAGTGAAATTATTATGTGTCTTAGATGCAAAATCTGAAAAGCAAAACCCCACTCCAAACCAACACGAAGCAGTCAGTTAACAACTAACTAAAACTCATTCTAGTTCCTGAAGAAAACTTCTCACTGGACTGGAAGTCACCATGTCTACAACCTCAAGACAGTCTTTACAAATTGAAACACATATGGCCAAATGGTTCAGTAATATGTGTGTGAAGTAGCCTACAGCTCACATCATGTGTCTGACGTTAGCTAACATCAGACAAAACTTTATCCCTGCCCTTTGATAAAACATAACTGTTCACAATTAGGATGCTAAAACACCAGACACTGCATAGAATGGTACATTTTTAGATTCCATAATGTTTAGAAAATAACCCAATTCTTTTGTTGGAAGCGCGAGAAGTGAAGACAGGACAGGACTGTTTAAAATCAACAGAAAGTTTACTGAAAGTCTGATCACAGGAAAGTCTTTACAGCAGTGGGATCAGAGAGACAGAGCTCCCGCAGGAATTCCATTCTCTTGTTAGATATTTTCAGTCAGATAGATATTGGTTAGATACTTGATGTATTAGAAATGTTTAGAGTAGACAGGATGTCTAGCTCAGGCTGTTAAATGCTTAGGCATTCTTAAGGGTACTGCAGGTTGCTTATGGTCAAGGATAACTAGATAGAAATTTGATGACTGTTAGAAGACAGGATGTTTATTATTATTATGACGTGTATAACTGTAGTTATAGCCATAATATTTTCCTATGTTTAATGTCATGACATGTCATTAGAGGTCATGTTAGAATGTTTTAGCTACACACCACATAATCAACAGACAATCACACATTGATTTTCTTCATGCTTTGACTACTGCCATGGTCAGCTGCAAAGCTGGCACCGGGAGACATCACGGTTTGGCGTTCCTCTGTAGAATGGGGCTAGCCCAACCAAAGTGATATAATATATAGGCCTGTTGTGGTTCAGGGTCTTTCATCTTTCAGCTGCCTGCGTGCATGTTGGAGGTGCAAGATACCTGAGCATGTAATGTTAATTTTACCTGTGATCCTTGAATAAATCAGCACTGTTTTGAAGTTACTTGGACTGCTTCGTCTCTGAGTTAGCTTGGTGAAAAGTACCAGGTCCCAACACTCTGAACCTTGAATTAAGTTCTTACAGTACATTTTATCTTCTTGGGCCGCTCCGCCCTAGACAGGGGTGCAACCTTCAATAGTTTGTGATCCTATTGGTCATTTGGTGTGAGCCGGAACTCACATTTCCATGTTGAAATATGGTAAATCTAGGTATGTGCATGTGTGTGTGTGGGTGTATGTGTCTCCGACACCCTGATCTTGATCTCAAGGTGCACTCATCAATGGATGGGCTGAGTTGCAGGCCCCCTGTGTGTGTGATGCTAATAAGTATGTTAAACTGGCCAGGTGGTCATCTCAGGTTGTAGCCCCCCGCCTCTGCAGAACATCCCAAGACAAAGCAAAGCTTGGGATATGCTAAGTGGGTCGAGGTGTGAGTGTAAAACAGGCCTTTGCTAAAATGTAAATAGGCTGTCTGGTCACAAGGAGATGCAGACATCCTGTCTCTACACAGAAGTTACAGCATTCAAAGTAAGCAGATTCTACTTCATTACAGTTGTAGGATATATAAGCAAGGGAAATAAATGTATTAAATAACAAAAGCTCAGTAGTTCTGGACAATCATCAATACAGCTGTAATACGTATAAACAAGGAAAATAAAGTTATGAGAGGTAACTAAAGGTATGATAAGTAACTAAAGCTTATAAAGTAACTCGAGTCTATAAGACTCAAATCTTACACAGCCTGGGAGATATTAATACCAAGATATTTAATGTTGCCTGTGCAGAATTGGGGGAAGGAATCTTGATCTGCAGAATCCCAGGCATCCTCAGAAAGTGGTAGTATGGTGGATTTATTCCAGTTTATTGTGTAGTTTGAAATCTTAGAAAATGTGTTAATAATGTGTAAAGTTTCCAGTAGACAATTATAGGGATCCTGTAAATATAATAATAAATCATCTGCATAAAGACGAATTTTATGTTCTGAGTAAGTATCTCGTATTCCTTTAATTATATTGTCATATAGCTGCTGCTAGAGGTTTGATGAAAATGGCGAATAGAGATAGTGAGAGTGGGCATCCTTGTCTGGTACCCTGCTGTAAAATGAAACTTTGTGACCTGATCCCGTTTGTACTTATTGTCGCCCTAGGTGATGTGTACAGTGTTCTTATCCAATGAATGAACGACTCTCGAGGGTTTTGACGGATGCTTGGAGAGAGTTGTTTGACGCCTCTAACTTTTCAGTGTCGTTTTGGGCGAATTCAAGGCTTGACCAGAGTTCTTATATTTACTCGTAAAGTGTGACCAGTAAATCGAGTTTCTTATTGATGGATGCAAGAACACTGACCTCAGTGTCTGTCGTCTGTAGGTCGCTTCTATCCGTAGAGGAGGTCTTTTTCCGTTTGCTTGGTTTTGGCGTATCTTGTTGGTTTGTACTGGCGGTATCCATATTGCAGTGAGTGTAATATTGGTCTGTAAGATTTGAGTCTTATAGATTCAAGTTACTTTATCAGCTTTAGTTACTTCTCATACCTGTAGTTCCTTTTAGTTACCTTTCATAACTTTATCTTACTTCTTTATGCATATTACAGCTGTATTGATGATTGTCCAGAACTACTGAGCTTTGGTTATTTTAATGCATTTGTTTCCCTTGCTTATATATCCTACAGCTGTAATGAAGCAGAATCTGCTTACTTTGAATGCTGTAAGTTCTGTGTAGAGACTAGATGTCTGCATCTCTTTGTGACCAGACAGCCAATTCACATTTTAACAAAGACAAGTTGGCTTGTTTTGCACCCACACCTACATTTAACATACAAATTAGCATCACACACACA
>NW_018128031.1:892295-902474 GCF_001952655.1 Monopterus albus | reverse complement strand
AAGAAAGTATATGACAGGAACTGTCCTCGTAAGCAGTATAAAAACAAAAGGAATTACAGTGGGAAACCATGGATGAGTAAGGGATTACAGAATGCATGTAAAAATAAGAATGCGTTATATAAAGAATTCATTGCGGACAGATCCAAGAAAGCGGAAGAAAAATATAAGTTATATAAGAACAAATTAACAGCGTTATTGAGGATATGTAAGAAACAATATTACTCTAAAGTATTAGAGGATAATAAAAATAACATGAAAGGTACTTGGAATATATTAAATAAATTGATTAGAAACAGTACCAGCAGGAGTAATTACCCTCCATATTTTATGGACAATGATACACTGGTCAACAGATTTGACGATGTAGATGAGAAGTTTAATAGGTTTTTGTGAATGTGGGTCCTGGCTTAGCAAGTACCATTTGTACAGACGTCAATATAAATAACAATACAATTGAAAGGAATATGTGTTCTATGTTTCTGAAGCCCATAGTTGAAAAGAAAATTATAGAGATAGTGAACAAATGTGGTAACAAATCATCCAGTGATAGTGATGGTATCACTATGATAATGGTTAAATGGGCAATTGAGGGGATATGCAAACTATTAACCCATGTTTTTAACATGTCGTTTCGACTTGGGCAGTTCCCCAATAATATGAAAATAGCAAAGGTTATTCCACTGTATAAATCTGGGGATAAGCACAACTTCACAAATTATAGACCGTTTCTCTGTCAAAATTTTCAAAAATCTTGGAAAAACTCTTTAATAACAGATTAGACACATTTATTGATAGACATAAAATCCTCTCTGATTGCCAATATGGTTTAGGTCGAACCGATCGACATCTCTGGCCATTACTGACCTAATGGAGGGCATAACAAGTGCTATGGATGAGAGGAAATACATGATAGGAATATTTATTGACCTAAAAAAAGCATTTGACACAATCAATCATGAGTTATTGATGGATAAGTTAGAAAAATATGGGATCAGAGAATTGGTTTTGAATTGGATTAGAAGTTACTTGACACAGAGGCGTCAATTTGTGAAGTTGGGTGAATACCAATCGAGTGAGCTGGACATTGTATGTGGAGTGCCTCAGGGTTCTGTTTTGGGACCTAAATTATTTATACTATATATTAATGATATATGTAAGGTTTCTGATTTTGTGAAAGTGGTTTTGTTTGCTGATGACACTACCATATGGGCATCGGGTGAAAACCTACAGCAGCTATCTGGATGGGTTACACAGGAACTTGAGAAAATTAAGAAATGGTGTGACAGTAATATAGTATCTCTGAATTTGGATAAAACTAAATTTATGGTATTTGGGAATCGCAGATTAGACAATGAAATTCAATTGAATATTGGGGGAGCTAAAATAGAACGAGTACATGAAATTAAATTTCTAGGTGTCATAGTTGATGACAAATTCTCCTGGAAATCGCATATTAGATATGTTCAGAATAAATTAGCAAAAAATATATCGATATTGGCAGTGAAATATATTTTGGATGGGAAAGCATTACGCATTTTGTATTCCTCATTGATTCTACCATACTTAGAGTATGGCGTTGAAAACTGGGGAAATACATACACAAACTCACTTCAACCATTGTATACATTACAAAAAAGAGCGATAAGAATTGTGCATAAGATGGGGTATAGGGATCACACCATTGGAGCTTTCATACAGTCTAAATTGCTAAAAAATTTTTGATTTAGTGGGCTATAAGACTGCAGTGTTTATGTACAAGGCCAGGAGCAATTTAATACATGGTGGAATTCAAAAATGATTTAATGAAAGGGAAGGGGGATACAATTGCTTGCAAACCAATGATGGTAAGATGATGTCATGGAGTAGGGTATAAGTCTGACTTCTTCCTACTCCATTCAAGCATGTACTAGGTATAGGCAAATTGATATTGGATTGTGTGTAAAAATGTGTGTTGTTATATCAACTGTTGTATATGCTTGAAAGAATAAATCAAATCAAATCAAGTAACTAAAGCTTATAAAGTAACTAGAACCTCTAAGAATCAAATCTTACAATGAGTTTAAATATAAATGGCTCACTAAAATACTTTACTGTATAAATATAATTAAAACCCTAAATTCAGTGTAATAGACTTAAGATGATATTAATCAGCAAAGATTTTACATAATATGCATGTTATTTTCAAGTATTCCCCCGTAAAATTAACTTACCATATTTTTTATATTTAATTTCAAATAGTCATATTATTGCTTTAGGGTTATTAGCCCATGGGAACAGAATTACTGCTTCTGTTTCGATTAGTGAAATGTGTCAAAATGAGCAAGAGCAAATGAGTTCATGTAGCAAAATGCTTTGCATGTTTTAAATTTGGTTAAACGGGACACAGGTCTTTTGCTGCTCAAGCTCACATTGTCAAATGTGCATTTAGAGTAAAGGCAATATGTACAGTAATATGGAAACAATGTATCATATTACTTTATAAAAGCTTTAGCCTCATAATAGCTGAGAGCTATTTATCTATGCACTTTTTATTTGACAGACTATCATACTATTTGATTAAGCACATTTCAGACTATATTTTCACCATCTTAATGGTGACAACCACTGACACAAAATAATTCACTCACAAGCTTGCAAATAGCTACTTGCTAGCTCGCACGGTCCAAATACAGTAAGCAACCTGCACTTTCAGCAAATAACCTTTCCACCCTGTTGGAAGTATACAGCAGCTCATAAACCTGAATGTCACATAGTTAATGGAAAATTGATGACACTAAGTTGTAGAGTTTGTCTTGTTGATGAGATGGCAGCCCTTGGTTGAGGATGCATTTGTTTTGGAGGCCTTAGTTGGCAGAAAAAGCTCAGTGACAGACTGTGGCAACTCTATCTTTCCCGTGGAGAACCGACTAGCATTCTGCTCATACTGGCAAGAAGAACAGAAAGGACTTACCATTTGGTTGCAGAAGAGCCACACTGCACAGCTGCCTGGAAAATTTTTATAAGGCAGTGCTGATCAATAATCAAGTAATAACAGATAATGCAGTAAATTGATTCAGACCTTTGCATGTTTTTATGTGTGTTCTGCTTCTCTTGAGGTCAAGCATTTCACTGACCCTTATTCCTTAACAACTGCTATATTATTAGGATTCAGCATTAAGGGAAACTCACATACTTTTGCAATGCAGGTCTAATTGTGTAATTTAGCCATGATTTCTTTAACTTCTAAATACATGTAGGCATTAATTTAATTGTTATAACCTTTATCACCTGTGATGTTGCTTGTACACTACAAAAAGGCCAGTTCAATAATATCATATTATGAATTTTTATATTTAAAGCTGGGGTCTGTAACTGAGAATTGGGTGGATTTGGGTAAAGAATTTGAAAAAGTACAACATCCAGGTCCCTCCCTCTGCCTCTCCGCTGAGCTTCTGCACTGAGGGGTATCGTGTACACAGAGAGTAGTAATCATGGCAACAGAGCTACACACTTAAGTATACATAAAGTTTACTCCACATATCTGGATAAAAATGTTTTCCAATGACTGTACCCTTGCTGCATTTCAATGAATACCTCGTCCTCATTTTATTACCTACTGTATATGTGGCAGTGCTGTATTTGCATGAGATGATCAACAGTGGTTCCCACCACCTCCTGGTCCTGGCTGGCAGTTCACCTTTGGGCACAGTGAATTCTTTCAAATGGCTTTAAAGGCACTAGGAGGAGCCCAGAGGAACCTGATGTTTTCACAGAATATCTGTTTTATGTGCAGCCACGGGACTCCAAAATCACAGAAAAAAATTCAGGTCAGATATTAAAATCAATACATTGATGCTTGTTAGTATTAATGAATGAAAATTAAAAAAAATTGTTGCCTTAAATACAACTAACATGTTTCTGGTGCTTTTTAAATAATAATGGTCATATTGGTTTTATTTTATACCATGCATTTATCATGATACAGTATTTGCATTCATTTTTCCAACTGTGTTGGGTTGGGAGTTGCCTGAGGTTTGGGGGTTGCATAGACCCCCAACAGGATCCTGGGGTAGCTCCCTAGTTGGGGGCCCCCAGAAACTCCTGAGTTTTCATGAGTTCTAGTTGAATTTCCAGCCTCAGGCGAGAGCTGAAGTAACCTGTTTGGTTACTGGGGGTGACTGTGGTTCAGTGGGTTGAGCAGTTTCCTCCCAACCATAGGGTCAGAGGTTCGAATCTTGGTGTCACATGTCGAAGCGTCCTTGGGCAAGACACTGAACCCCCAAGTTGCCCCCGATGGTTAGAGCCATTGGTGTGTTGGCGCCGCAGATGGCTGCCTCGGTTCTGTACCGGAAACAAATTCCTTGTGTGTGTAACATACTTGGCCAAATAAAGGTGATTATTCTTATTTTTTCCACTTAATGATTTTACAAAATATAACAAAGCAACAGATACAAAGCACCGATTGGTCTGGTATCCTGGCAAATATAGAACTGTGCAAATTATCACTCACCATCTTTCAAGTGTACAGGGGCTTGTCTCTTTCATTCATGTATAGAGTCTAAGTAGAGATTTGTCAGTTTGTTAGCTTTAGCTTGTTAGCATGGTAGTTTGTTAGCCTGTGGCTACAAAGCTTTTTGCCCACCTGCATCACTGTCTGGTATGGCAACACTACTGCTATGGATCGCAAGCGCCTGCAGAGAGTGGTAAAGACTGCGGATGTCTGCTCGGCGTGACCTGCCTCTCTTCCACCTTTCTCTCCTCTGCTCTCTCGATCTTGCAGGCTCTGCACCTCAGCTGTTACATTCCAGTAATTAACGACTCGTTTGTCGGTGCGTACAGCTGGGGTGCATCCCGATGATTTCCTGTCCTCCTTATTTATACCTCTGGCAGACGCTCCGTCATCGCCGGAGCATTAACCGAACTTGCATTACCTTACCTAACTCGCATACCCCGACATAGTTTCGTGTGCTGTGGATCGCATTTTGTACGTTGGTTATATGTTTAGTGTTATATGTCCACGCTGACAGTTCCTGTGCTGTGGATCTCTGTGTTAGTTTTTTTTCATGTGGTTAGCTAGACGTTCTTTTTATTATCCACGCTGACAGTTCCTGTGCTGTGGATTTCCGTTTTCATTCACCTACCCTCCTGGTTGGCTTGTCTGTTCCCTTGTCCGTTGTGATCCTCCTCCTCTCCTGGTTCCTGCCGTTACCCTGTCTACTCCCTTGGTCATCCTGTTCTCCTCAGCCGTCTTTGCTCAGCCCTGTTGTATGTATTCATTGACTCTATTCCTTTTGTATCCCCACCATTAAACTACAATTTTTACTAGCACCTGGGTCAGCAGTCTTGAGTCCAACCTCAGTTCTCCTTCACCCTCCTGGTGAGGGGGACTAACCATAACATTACCCTCGGTAATAGGTAGATTATATTATAAAATTAGCTTTATGTATTTGCTACAAACAACATCCAGTATTACACCCATACTGTACACACAGCTTTTGGTGTAATCAATTGATTTAAAAAAAAAAATGTCATGCAATGTTATAAAATGAAAGATTTTGGTACTTGCTGACATTCTATTTTAATATTGAGTTGTCATTTAATTTCATTGCATTCTGTACAATGACTGTAAAGGCTATGCATCTATCTACCTACTATTGCACAACATAGGCAATAAATGTGTTGGTAAACTGCATCTTATTCACTTGGGGGAAAAATACAAATAAAATTCAGACAATAAACCATTCTATGATGATGTAATAGATCAGCTAAATAAAGTTTATATCAACGCAATGATTAAAAATGCTTTACTTCCACTTGATACCAATCAGTCAGCACATAGCTTGCCTGACCTGTAGTGGCCATATAGGTTCATGTACTGCAGGGGTGCCCACACTTTTTCGCCTTTCAAGCTACTTTTCAAATGACCAAGTCGAAATGATTGACCTACATTAAAAATACTACACGCGCACACACACTCACACACAAAATATATGTATGAATGAGTGTCATAGCTTTTATGAACAGTCTGAAAGTGCCGCTCGTCATTTCCCTTCTTCTGAATAGTGATGGTAGATTGGTAGATCAAGCAAACACATTTCGAATATAACATTGCAAAAAAAAAAAAGTCCTCCCATTCTGCATGGAATGTTTTCAGTTTCTTACTTGATTGGGCTCCCCCATTCATTTTATACCCTTTAGTAGACATTAATTCAAAGGCTGACAAGGTAGTTAGCTCACTGGAGTTTTGCAGTAGCTCGTGCGGTTGACTGTGCATGCTTGGTTTGCCACAGCGAATTGTCACACTGACCATTCGCATGTTAACATTTGGCACATGTTTTACGCCGGATACATCTAATTTATTTTTGAATGGCACGCGATCTACCAACACTACCTTTGTGATCGATCAGTCGATCGCAATCGACGTATGGGGCACCCCTGATGTACTGGAAACTGACAAACTCAAAATGTTTGATTCATGTTACCTAGTAACTGGTACATACACCGGGTAGCCATAAGAATTGAACATCCCAGGGTGGATGATGACGCACTGAGTATCACAACATTGGGAGACGGCATGGGGGTATTCAATATGGCGATACACAGTCACTGAGTTTAAACTGAATTTTGCTAGCTATTTTTTTTTTTGGACGATAGACATTGAGGTCTATCAGGACATTCTGAGTCAAAGCATGAATGTCCTGGGAGAGCTGAATATTTTGACACCAGAAATACCTGAAAGTATGCTGAAGTAGAATGTCCCCATTCATTTGAAAGGGGAAAACGTTTCAGAATAAAGCTAAATATTTTAAAAGTGTGAAGTTTTGAAAATTTCTGAATAAAAGCATGAATGTCCTTGAGGAGCTGAACATTTTTATACCTGAAAGAGCTGAAAGTTTGCTGAAGTAGAATTTCCCCATTTATTTGAATGGGGCAAGATTTTCAGAATAAAGCTGAATATCTGAAAAAGTATGAAGTTTAGAAAAATTCTAAATAGAAGCATGAATGTTGGTGAAGAGCTGAACATTTTGATAGCTGAAATTATGCTGAAATAGAACACAATTGGACACAGACACATCCACGTGGTTGGTTTTACACAGCGATAACTACGCATGCGCATGCGCGTATGACCGCGCGCGCGAACACTTACGTGAATGCAAACAGACACACACACAAATCATATTGATATAACACACAATAGTGATGCACACTTTATCATTTTCAGTCTTTCTGCAAGTCACTCTTGCAAAATCAATGGAAAAATAGTGAAATTTGGATGAATTTGCATGCACGGTTTCAAAATGTGCTCACGTCACCATCTGGTGGTCAACTACTAAAATTGCATTTCGAGACCCTTTAGTTTAAACTGGTGTATTGCTTCAGGGCATTGAAATGTGACATGATAGGATGTATTTAGCATCAAAAAAAGCATTTTTAATGGGTTTCAATGAGTATTTTTTTCTTTCAGCCATTTTAAACTAATTTAAGGAAGTTACAGCACAATTTTAAAGTTTTTATAAAATAAATATCCTGTGCCAAATTTGAGCTACATTCATTTAACACAGCCAACATGGCTTGCAAAATAAAACACAAATCTTACCACTAGTCACCTAAGGCCACATAAGGGTTAATCTTGCACAACAAAAACAAACCAAAACCATAATTTTAATCACTAGATGCAGAGAAAGCATTTGACAAAATTAACTGGACATTTCTCTTCTGTACATTATGCAGATTTGGGTTTGGAAAGTCGTTCATCCATTCGATAAAAACACTGTACATATCACCTAGGGCAACAATAAGTATAAATGGGATCAGGTCACAACATTTCACTTTACAGCAGGGTACCAGACAAGGATGCTCACACTCACCATCTACAGTATATTCGCCATTTTCATCGAGCCTCTAGCACAGGGGTGGGCAAACTTTTTGACTCGCGGGCCACAATGGGTTCTAAAATTTGACAGGGGTCTGGCCAGGAGCAGAAGGATGGAGTGTTTGTGTGAACTAAAGTAAATGACATACAGCATAAAAGCCATTGCATAAAAGGTTTTGGCCTTTAACAGGTAGCAAAGCATGAATATGCAAGGCTTATTGTACAAATTATTCTCCAAATGCATTTTTTCATAACACAGTAATTAAACCTTCAGTTTCAGTGGGAACAGTGTTGTTGGTCTGTTGTTATTGGTCAAAGTCTGGAGTTATTTTTGTTGAGGCTCTTCTTAAGATAGATCTGAGGTGTTGGTCAGTTAACATGGATTGTGACTGGCTTTGTTGGTGTTCATGATGCTGAACATCTGCTCACACACATAGGTCGAGCCAAACAACACCAGCATCTTCTGTACTGTTCTTCGTCCAGATCGCCCAGTGATTTGCTGTATTTCTTCGCGTTTCGGGTGGCCTCTTTCTCCATGGCTAGTGTGGGAAAATGAACAAAAGATTTGTTTGAAATTTGTCTGGAAAATGTCAGCTTGGATTTGAAGGCTCTCACATTTGTGTACATGTCGTGCACAAACTGTAGCTTCACGTTCAGCTCATTCATGTGTGAAAAAATGTCCACAGCAAACGCAAAGTCACAAAACCAGTTCTTGTTGCTCAGCTCAGGAAATTTGTCGGATTTCCCCATTAACTCCAAAAATGCGCTAATCTTTGACACTTTGCCCAAACTTAAACAGCAGACCTGAGAGTGGTAAAGTAAGTCCTGGTGATCCACATCGGTTTCCTTCAGGAACGCCAGTAGCTGTTGTCCACTCCTTATTAAACACTCGGCACTCACTGTCCAGTTTTCTTTTCTTTGGTCTGCTCATTTTTACAGAAGGGGTCAAAGGGCAAAGTGAAGTAGAGAGGTCAATGTGTCTAAAGTGCATATACTGAGGAAACTCGGGAATTACAGGGAAAAGGCAAAACGAATGAGGTTTAATGATAACATAATTTAATAACATAATTTGGACAAGTTCAGCGGGCCGGATTAAAAAGCCTAATGGCCGTAGTTTGTTCATGCCTGCTCTAGCAGCAGCTATATGACAGAACAATATAATTAAAGGAATTACTCAGAACATAGAATTAGTCTCTATGCAGATCATTTCTTATTATATTTACAGGATCCCTGTAATTCTCTACAGGAAACATTACACATTAACACATTTTCTAAGATCGCAATCTACACAATAAATTGGAATATATCCACCATACTACCACTCTCTGAGGATGCCTGGGATTCTGCAGCTCAAGACTCCTCCCCCCAATTCTGCACAGGCAACATTAAATATCTTGGTATTGAATCTTGGATATATAAAAAATATAACTGTGCTGGTTTATTCAAAGGATCACAGGCAAAATTAACATCACACGTCCAGGCATCTTCCACCTCCAATACTGCGTGCAGGCAGCCCGGAAGATGAAAAAAGCCCCGAACCTCATAGCCTATACAATTTAATCACTTGGTTGGGCTAGCCCCATCCTACACAGGCAACATCAAACTGTGACGTCACCTGATATGCCAGCTTGGCAGCTGACCAGAGCAGTAGTCAAAACATGGAGAAAATTAAAGTGTGTGGCTGTTGATTAGTGGTGTGTATCTAAAAACATACAGGACATTCAGGGACATGTCCGAACAGTAAGCCTCGGAAGATATTATAACTAAGATTACGGCTGAGCATAGCATGCTACTAGCAATATTCATCCTGTCTGCAGACTCTGCAATCTAGTTGACCTTGGCCTAGATGCAGCCTGCAGAACTCATGACAATGAACTAAGCATTTACCAGCCTGAGCATAGACAGCCTGTCTCCACTAAACATTTGCTAATACAACAGATGTCTAACAAATATCTAACTGACTAAGAAATAACCTAACAGTATTAATATCTCCCCCAGGCTGTCAGAACTTTTTAATCTCAACTACACCCCGATGTACACATTACAATCAAGTAAAAATTTGTTGGATTTACTTGATTGTAATGTGTACATTGGTCCCACACAATGATGACGTGTAAAACCAACATAATTCAGTGTAGCAACACTGAATAAAAAGATTTGTTGGATTTACTTGATTGTAATGTGTACATTGGTCCCACACAATTATGATGTGTAAAACCAACATAATTTTCTTCTGGGGTTAACTTGTTTAAATTATGTTAACAGAGGAAACATGAACATTCACGCAGCAGATACAATATGGCGGACGGTGTGGGGGCGGGGGCTGG
>NW_018128031.1:870657-889532 GCF_001952655.1 Monopterus albus | reverse complement strand
TGAATAGGGTTAATTCACCACTGCCCAGTGCCATAGAGGGAGTATCTGGGGCTGATAATATTGCTGATCTGTGGAGAGAACACTATTCTGCATTGTTTAATTGTGTTAAAAGTGATCCCTATGTAGTGGGAAGCATTGCTAGTGAGGATGCTGTGGTGATCACTTCTAGTGAGGTGCATCGAGCAATAATGCAGTTGTCTGATGATAAGGCAGCTGGTGCGGATAATATTACAGCGGAACATCTGAAGCATGCAAGCCCAAAGATTGCTGTGTTGCTTGCTTTGTGCTTCTCTGGGTTCATGACTCATGGTTTGCTACCTGATTCTTTATTGTCTGTTACCTTAGTGCCTGTTATGAAGGACAAAGCTGGCAAAGTTGGGAGTCTGGATAACTATAGGCCAATAGCTTTGGCCAGTGTTATATCTAAAGTTCTTGAGAAGATATTGCTTGATCGCCTGTGTCATTGTATAACAACCACACATAATCAGTTTGGTTTTAAATCCAAGCTGGGGACAGATCTGTGTATCTACAGTCTGAAGGAGGCAGCACCGAAGTACCTCAGACAAAACTCCTCGGTCTTGTTGGGTTTTATTGATGCGTCCAAGGCATTTGATAGGGTTAATCACTTTAAGCTTTTGGATAAATTAAGCAAAAAAGGGGTTCCTGATAGCATTGTGAGAATCTTGGCATACTGGTACTCTAATCAGAAGATGCAGGTTAAATGGGGTGGGACTATTTCAGCCTCATTTGGTGTTTGTAATGGGGTGCGCCGGGGGGGCTACTGTCACCAGCCCTGTTTAACTTATATATGGATGAGTTGTTTGAACAATTGAATAAATGTAACACTGGATGTATGATAGGCCCTAATCTTGTAAATCATTTTATGTATGCTGATGATTTGGCCATACTTTCGCCCAGCAGTGCTGGTTTTCAGCAACTGCTGAATGTGTGCTCGGACTATGGATTGAAGTATGATGTGAAATATAATGCAGAAAAGAGTGTTGTACTGATCTGTCGGACTAAAGGGGACAAGGAACTTTGTTTCCCAGACTTTTGTTTGTCTGGACAAAGGTTGAGTGTCTGTAGAAAAACTAAATATTTAGGACATTTCATTACAGATCAGCTTTCTGATGATGAGGATATATATCGGCAGTGTCGCATTTTGTATGCTCCAGCTAATATGTTGGTTAGGAAATTTCACATGTGTTCTGCTAATGTTAAAGTTCATCTGTTCAGAACATACTGTACACCGTTGTATACTGCCCCATTGTGGTGTAAATATAAGGTAGCTACTTTACAGAAACTTAAAGTTGCTTATAATGATGCCTTGAGGATTCTGCTTAAGAAGCCTAGGTCCACCAGCGCCAGTCTGTTGTGTTCACAGGTCCATGTTAGTACCTTTCAGGCATTAATGAGAAACCTGATGTACAGATTTATCTGTCGTGTGAATAACTCTGAGAACAGTCTTATAATGATGCTGGCTAATCCTGGTTTTAGTGTAGTACATTACCAATCCTCTCTGTGGAAACATTGGTATAAATGTCTTTTATGATTTTTATTTATTTATTTTTCTTCTTTTATATCCTTTCTTTTTCTTTTATTTCTTTTTTGTATGGACCTTGAGTCTGCTAATAAAGGATGATGATGATGAATGAATTGCATTGCATATAGTAGCATAATTTGTGTAAATCCAAAGACCTGGTGAGTCCTTTTTTTCAGTGTAGAATCCCTCCTTCTCCATCACTGCTTACTCGGTAGTATCATATAAATCGACCACCTGCCAATTAAATACAAAAACCCATTCCTCATTTCTCTAGCTATTGCCAAGAAAACAATCTTTCAAAACTGGAAATCAAAAAAATCTCTACACATAAACCACCGGACCAACCTTCTGATAGAATATACATACATCACACTACAGAAAATGGCATCCACTCGCAAGAATAGTGTATGAGCTTTTTATGACACATGGAACCCATTTTTAACACATTTCAACTTGAACCAAACACCTGGGGCTGAGGACACGCACATTCCCACCAACCTCTAAAAATGTAACAAGCTGATTTTATTAGTAGTACTGTTATCATCATTATTATTGGTAAATTTTTTTTAAATTTATTTTCCCTCCTTTTTCTTTTCTTGCGTTTCATAGACTGAATAAGTTGGAAATTCCCACACTTCACACACTACAATCTTGTAAAACACTCTGTATCCTTTTGTAATGTTATGTTAATAATATTAATGTTAATATCTGTTGTCTTGTCTCCCATGTTCGGTACTGTTTTGTTAATGTGTTATTTTGTTTCAATAAAAAAAAGAATCAAACATCCCGGCACTAGTCTGTACACATTAAAGCCTTCACTTGACAAATGGCACTGATATCATCATTTCTGTTTCCACTGTCTATAATGTTGGACTCAACCAGTCCTGCGTGTCCTTTTATGAAGAATGCTCAAAGACAAATCTGTCTTTTAAGATATTTATTACAATATTCAAGAAAAGCAATACAGAGCTCTGGATTCCGTCTCTATCTGAAGCCCTATCACACAGAAGTATAGTGCATAGCTGCTGCAGGAAGCCGGAACCACGAGTTTCCTCTGCATAGAGAATTTATAATACGAGTCATGCAAACGATCTGACGTCATCCCCATTGTCCTTCATCCTCGTTCCTTGATTGGTTTCTTGACCTCGTTCTGACCCCTCATTTGGTGATCTTGTCACCAGGCAGATTTTGATCTGTGACATTCTCAGAACAACACATCCTGAACTTTCAATAGACAGTTTTAGAGGAAGCACCTCGAGCGTTGCTATGTAACTGTGGTCTACTTCCTGTATGTGGTTTCCTGTCTACTCTTACAGCCTTACACATGTCTCCTTGGTTCTTTAAGACAAGTGAACTGGTTAAAACAAAAGTAAATCATAAAGCATATGATACTACAGTAAACATGTAGATATATTTGCTAATGCAGATTATAATGTCAATCCTAGAATTTCATATAATGTTGATAAATGTTGATAATCCGAAGCCAAGACAATCAGACCTTACACCCACACACAATTCTTGTGCAGACAGTTTAGTCATCTCAGTATGTATTTGTACGACTTCCTGTTGTTCTGAGTCTCTCTCCACCTACTTACAGCATTTCATGTCCACAGGTCAAATCTTTACAAAGGTCAAACAGATTAAACAATTATTTGAACAGTTTTGCAAATACATAACAAGGCACTATATCATTTTATCAAGAATTTCTTTCTACAATAACCTATGTGGCTCTTGAGTGTTGTAAAACAGTGACATAACACGTGTTTAGGATTAGGATTTATCCTCACTGAAAGTGAGAGTAGGATGCTTCATAAACAACTTTTAAGTCCTACTCTGAGGTAGGCCAACTTGGCCAGTAAAATGTAAGGACTCAAAATGCATGAAATTATGAATGACTTGTAATTGTTATGGTTTGGGGCTACTTCCTGTTATGTACTTTTATTTTATTTCCTGTTCCATATCTTCTCACCTGCTTTAGCTTTACTGCCATCAAATACCACTCACTGCCTTCAATTGTTACTCATCTGGATGTCTCAGCCCATATATTGTCCTCATTTCCCTCAGTTAGTTTGTTGGTTTATCTGTGCATCACACCCTGCTTGTTCCCATCTTTCCTACCTTTTTGTGAATATCTCCTGTTTTCTTTGCTGCTTGTAAGTTTTTGGACTCTTCCCTCTTGCCTCGTCTCTGAACTGATTTTGGATTTAGCGTGTCACCTTGGGCTTGCTTGGTTTATTCACTTGGTCTGTAATTTTGTTACATATGTTTTCAGTTCAATATATTGCTCCTTGACAGTGTTCTTTTGTTAGTTTTCTTCAGATGTCTTTGTGTTGCTTTGTCAGATTGAACTCCTGTAGTTGTACTATTTGTCTTTTGTCTCGTGTTATGTATTAAACTTGACAAGATAATGAACATCACTCTGTCTGCATTTGGGTCCTCCCCTAGCTTGAACTTGACAGTATGAACCAGCCACAAAGGGACCCATCATACATGGGTAGATAAGAACTAATTATAGGCTAGGTGATTCAAACTCTGTGTGCATAATGTGTCACTACTTTAGACCCTTGGCAGCAGTAAGAGACTTATACCAGGATTGATGAACTTTGTCGAGCCTGCCCTAGGTTAATGGCTAGACCAGAAATGCTACAGGCAATGGCCCAGTTGGCCACTATAAGGGCCACAATCAAAAAACTCATTAACTATAATCAGAGAGAGCGGCATAGACTGGTCAACCATCAAGCTGTGGCACCTCTCAATTCCAGCAACCACCACAGAAGACAGAGCTGCAGTCTTCTTCTGTTCCTGAGCCACAGCCTGTCACCCCCTCAGCTAATATTGGTGTAGTGTTTGTAACTCCAGCCCCTGAGTCTACCTACAACCCTCCTGCTTCTATCCCCAACCTCTCACCATTCTGGGAAACCTGGCTAGCTGTTTGTCCTGTGGGCTTAGGGAAGAAGAACCCCAAGAAAAAGGGTCACCCACAGAGACCCCCTTCATAACAACCTGTTTGCACCTCTGATACTCATGTCCAGCCATGGCTGTCTGAGTCTCAGCCATTTCCGAGCCACAGCCAGTTTCCAAGAGGAGAGGCCAGGACCGCAGGTGGTAAACAACACAATTTGAGCCACTCTACATTGTGACCCAGTCTTCCTGTTCCCTGACCAGAGGCCAGCCGGTTCCTGATCCCCAGTGTAACAGTGCCAACGTCCCCGCTGATGTAGCTGTTCCACAGTGTGCTGACAAGAATGTCCTGAAGTTCAATTCGTCAGTGTGCCAACAAAGATGTCCCCGCCAAGTCTTTACCTCTCCAATGTGTTGATGAGTATGCCCACACTGGGGCTTCTGTTCCTGTCCCACAGTGGGTCAGTGAAAATCTTTGTCTTCTTTTTGGTTCCTGTTTCCAAGCACAATGACATACCTGCCAATGCCCCCAAGCCAAACCTTGTCCCTTGGAGTGTCTGCCCTTGAGTCCTGGTGGGTTGATGACATCCCAGTTCCTGTGCCTTGGTGGATCAACAGCGAAACCACCACTGCTGTTCCTGGGTCCCGGTGGGTCATATAGCTGAAATCATTACACTTATGAAAATGAATATTAATATTTAATATTCAAATACCTCATTAGATTAGGGCACAGGATGGTTATAGTCCCATCAAACTATTACGCAATTAGAGTAATTAAATCAGTCTAACCCTGAAAATCATAAATCCTACCAGTTCAGGGAATCTGCTTACTGAAAACAAGAGACCCAAAGATGACATAAGGAAGCCAGTTATAAGCGGAATAAATTTATTTACAATAATTACACAGGGGAAATGATCAGGATGAGAAATGTAATGCAAATGTTACATTTGTGAATGTTCTGATGAATGAATGAATGACTGCACCATTTGTATTAGCAATGGTGGAAGTCAAAAATTGAGTTAGATTCTAGATCTAAATTCTGGGATGGAATCACGAATATGGAGAGGGAAACTAACTATTGATTGCTATAAGTTGTAGACTATAGTTTGGTAACTAATAACTATGTTTTCTTGAGACATCAGTTAGCCAGAGTGCACTTACTGTATCTCTTAGCAGGAGTTAGCCATTAAGCTTTGGAGCATCCACATGGCCAGGAGGAGAGAAGAGCTGGTTTGGAGGCTCTTTGGGCCAGAGTCGAGCAGGATGGTTCTGAGCTGAGCGCTTGGGACAAATCTGTCATTGTCATATTTCAGGGCTCGTTCTTGGAAGTAGAGCAGCTTTTCAGTTGGCCAGGCCCCATAAAGTCTTAAAAACCATTTCCACCTACCTTAAGACATAATCATTTTGTAACTTCATTGTAACTAAGCGTAACTTCATTGTTTAGGGCACTGTGCAATGCAGATTATCCAAATATTTTCTATTTTACCTTGTTCTATCAAACAATTTTTATGCATTTGACTATTTTATGTATTTATTTTTCACTTGGATCTGTTCATTAATACAGAGAGCTCACAATTGTGTTATATGTTTACATATAATGACAGTAAAGTTTGACTTTGACACTGATATGGAGGAGTTCATAGTAAGCTTGCATTCCCCCATTACACCTGGACCAATGGAGAAGGAAACAGCAGACCTGCGGGATAAAGAGAATGATGAAATGTGAGGAAAATGCAGAATATCTGGCCATGGATGAGTGGAAAGAAGAACTGGATCTCGAGGAGAAAGAGGAAAAACAGCAAGAGGAGTTGGAGGAGAGAGAAGAATAATTAGAGCAACAGCTAAAACACAAAGTGGCAAGTTAAGATATTTAGTAAGTAAGGATAATCATAAGATGATTTACTGTATGTGTACTTTGTTTACAATAAGTAGTATTCAAATGTGTAAAGCTAAAATGAGAAATGGTTATATTGAAAAATTAATGAGAGACTTATTTTATATTTAGAAAGAAATGTTTAAGTAAGAAAAGGAGAAGAAGACCAACATGAGGGAAAAACCAACTTTGAATCATGGTGACAGTTGGTGGTTGCAGGCACTCCTAGGGTGTGGAGCAAAAGTGACCAAGAAGATAATGCACCAGCTTCAACTGACAAACTGCCTGAAAGCCAGAGAGAACTGGCAGTTGGCAAAAAGAGGAAGTTTGTTTGGAAAGGATGAAGCCTACATGACAAGAACCCTTTAAAAACCACAGAAAAAAGAGTAACAGGGACTTGTTCAGCAGTTTCTGCCAGAGGCTCTGTCCAGTTGTTTATCTGATTTCCAGAAGACCGAGAAACTACAGAGAGGCAAGCCAAGAGCACATCTCAGTCGTGGCTTCTTCCTTACAGGCCACCCTGGCCTGTGAGGGAGGAAAGGGAAACAACAAAAGAAGCAGCTGCTACCCAGAACAGGAAGTCAATGATGGATGGTTGAACTGTTCAATAAATTCTGCATATACCAGCAACAAATATGTGAGTCCCTACCTAAAGGGAATCTATGAGGGAATAATGATTTTCAACAAAATGCCATGACCACCAACTCGAACCAACTGAGGACTGGTGATCAGTGAGAGACTGACTTTTATTCAGTGATTGAGAGCTGAACTATAATGATTTTAATCAGTATAATAGCTTAGATCGATGTTTAGAAATAGTAGTTGTTGATTTAATTAGCAGAAAGCTAACCAAAAAAATGATTTATGGTTTTAATATTTAGCTTTATTGCTTGCTGCTATGCTGTAATTCTTTTAAAACCTATATAAAACTGTTAAAAGGTTTCAACTCCATTGAGTCAACTTCATTATCATTATTATTATTATTATGGTTACAGAATGGTTTTAGACCCTGTACGTAATGATGTTTAATTTTGCTGTTAGCTTACATTAACAACATACAACAGAATTAGTTAGCTAGGTACTTTAGCATCACTTAGCAAGTCATATACCTACACCATTACAGGCCTGGTTCAAATTTCTTGTGTGTAACGTACTTGGCCAATAAAGGTGATTATCCTTATCCTTATTACACATGGCCTTGAGACCAAGCAAGGAGCAGATGCCACTCAAGAGGACAGCCTCAGCTAACCAAACAGGCTAACCAAAGGCGAAGGCAGGATCCCCTTGGAGGAGGGCTAGAAGGACAGACAGGTGGCCAGTGTTGGTGGTGGAGCCCCTGAGGAGAACAGACACGTGGCCAGTGACGGGACCCCTCAGGAAGATGGACAGGGGGCCAGCTTCAGTGGCGAAACCACTCTGCAACAACCTGAAACAGCATGGTCAGGACCATCCTGGGGGCTTTAGCTGAGGCTGTGGAGATCCAACTCTGGGCAGATGCTTGAGTTGTTGCATCCATCATGACCCAGAGGAGCAGAGGAACAGTAGTGATGATGTCACTGGTGACCCACCGAGACACAGGAACCGGAGCGGCAGCATCACCTTCAACTCATCAGGACACAAGAACAAGAGCAGTCATTTTGCAGGTAACCCACCGAAACATAGAAGCTGGGGTGACATCCCTCTTGACAGAAGTGTCCAGAGCTCCAAAATAGACATTTTGGAAGTGATGTTTTATTCTGAGGGGTTCAGAATATTCATAATCAAACATTAGATGTTGATTCTAGGCATTAACAGCCAGCAGAAGACTGCCGCATGCAACCTCCTCTCCCCCGACTATCTCTGCCTACATGTTCAGTTGGCCCATCCTTCAGTGCTGGGCAAGGCACTGGAGCTAATGCTGGAAAGAGAGATGCCTGCCAGTCCACCCAAGTGCAGCCATCCCCCACCAGCTCCATTCATCTGCCAAAGGTGCTGGATGCCTGGAGCCACTGAGGAGGATGCTACCGCTGCAGAGAGTTGGGGCATGTGCTGTGCCACTGCCAGCACCCTTGCCAAAGACTAAAGCACCACAGCTGCCATTAAACTAGGGCGGTGAAGTTGTTAAAAGCTTGTGAATACAAATGCGTTTTAAAAAGTGATCTAAAAACTGTCAGGTTCAGTACAGATCTAATATCCCATGGCAGACCATTCCACAGTATAGGAGCCTGAACCGAAAAAGCTCTCCCCAGTGTTTCAGTCTGGACTTTGGTACTTCCAGGAACAACGGGTTAGAAGACCTAAGTGTCCCCTCTGGAGCATAAAAACACACAAGTTCAGACATAAACAACGATGCTAGACTATGTACAGCCTTATAGACAAACATCAATGATTTAAAATCAATCCTAAAATGAACAGGAAGTGAGGCAAGAACTGGAGTTATATGCTCATGACACCAGGTATTAGTCAAAAGACGAGCTGCTGCATTTTGGACCAACTGGAGCCGAGACAATGTATCTTGAGAAATGCCAGTATAAAGTGCGTTACAATAATCTTGTCTCAAGCTAATAGAGGCATGAATTGCCTTTTCAAAATTACTAAAAGAAAGAAAGTGTTTAACCTTAGCCAGAAGTCTGGAAAAAGATTGCTTTGACCATAAATTTTATCTGTTCATCCAGCTTGAAGAGCACTATCAAATACCACCCCAAGATTCTTCACGAGGCCTCAGATAAGAGGCCAAAGAGCTAAGAATATCAGGATTAACAAAACCTGAGTTACCAATTAAAACACACTCTTACTTTCATTAATATGTAAGAAATTATGTGATACCCATGTTTTAATGTCCCTCAGGCAATCCATCAATGTCTGTAGTGAGTTGCTCCTCTTGACATTCAACGGCAAATAAATTTGAATATCATGTGCATAACAGTGAAAAGACAACCCACATTTCATAAACATTGATCCTAGGGGAAGTAAATACAAAGTCAAGAGGACTGGCCCAAGGATGGATCCCTGAGGAACACCACAGTTCAGAGGAACAACAGAAGAAGAGAAATCATCAATGTGTACAGAAAAACTCCTATCAGACAAATATGATTCAAACCATTTAAGAGCAACACCACAAAGTCCTACAGACTGGTGACGACTGGACAACAAAGTATGATGGTCCAGTGTGTCAAAAGCAGCTGAAAGGTCTAAGAGAATCAAAATAGCGGTATTTCCTTCATCCACAGTCAACAAAAGATCATTAATGGACGCACACGTCCTCGCAAAAATATGTCACCGTGTCAGTATACTCATCCAAGTCTGTAGCTGCAGCCTCAGACACCCCAGCCTGTGCAGTCAAAGCAGGACTGTAGCTTTTGACTTTGCCTCTCCAGTCCATCTTTTCACCCGGCATTCGGTACACCCGCCATCGTAGCCTTACGAGGGCACCGGCCCTTCTCCCCCTCCGGCGTCTCCTCCATTTCGCGTTAACAGCTGCTGCTGCTCCACCAGCTGAAATGTTCAAACAGCTTCCACCATCGATGAAAACCGGGGAGAAAATGTCCAGACTGAGCTGATGGATGTTCAAAAGCTCATCCCTCATAAAAGTAATCTGGGCAGGGTTGCAGAAAACCAACAAAAGCAACAACAACAACAACAAAAACACATGGGAGCACACATCTGAGGCATCCTTGGTCGGCGCCGTGACCAATTTCAGAAGATCATACTGATACTGATGTACTGAACAGTCCCAATAGCAGCACATACAACTATGGCAGACCTCAAGGAAAATATGTGTCTCTTGCTGCACTGCTTAAAGCTTCACACAAACCTCAAGTGTGTTTTTAACATTATTTATGGTTGAAATGCTTTAATTTATTTAGCTAGTTGTTTGTTTGGCTTCATATGAAAGGTGAGTAGACAGGAGAATGTGTAAGCCTTTGTCAGTGTCATACTTTTGCACACAACATACGACTATTTCCTGGTGTCAGTACGTACCAGCGTAAACTCGATTCATATTAAACCTGCTAAATATACTAGTACATTGTGGGAGACCAAGGGGGTTACTCTAATCTTTTAAGTGTTATTTGCATGTCTATAGTCTTTAGATTTGTATAAGTTCATTTCAGTTACCATTATTTGTTATACTTAAGTTACCTATTATTATATTTTTACTTATTTAAATTCAGTTTTACACTTGTTATATTTTATTTTAATGTTTGTTATCTTCAAGTTATTCATCAGTACTTGCTATACTTGTTTAGTAGTGTTGTGCATACGGATGACCGAGGGTGACCCTCTGTGTGTAAGAATGACCATGAGATGAGCCTGGCGTCCTAGAGTAACATGAGGGGGGTTATTAGTTTGTTACTTGGACACCTGTCGCACCTCAGAGAGGGAGAGATAAAAAAGAACCTGTGATGTAAATATTCAATGTTTTTAAGATGTCATCCTGTGACAAGTTCAGTCTTTAATGTTAATGTTTAATGTTGTTAAGATGACATCCTGTGACAGGTTAATGGGTTTATGTATTACCTTTTGATGGGTTGGACATATTTGTATAACAGAGTGATATGTCGCCTGCTACCTTTTATCACCTTAATGGAGTTTTTGACATGTTTATGACATTTAGAGGCATTATTAATCAGAGACATGTGTCAAGAAGGTATTGTTTACTCATTAGCAGTGTCAATCATCATGTGACCTGCAGCATAAAATGTATTACTTTTATTTTTATAGCTTCTGAAGGGTCGACTAAGGCTGACCTCTCTAGGTTCAAATACAATGGTGTCTATGGCCCTGGCGTCAAAGAGAGAAAAGGTGGGGTAGAGCATGTTTAGACCAGGAGGTGCATGTAGAGAGTATAAAAGATGCTGCAGGAGCTCTGCCCACTGTTCTGCTTTGCAAACCAGAAACAGAGATATTGCTATTTGTGACCTTTTGCAATAAATCCTATGCTTTGCTTCAGCCTGAAGAGACTTTGAGTGTTTTTTCAAAATATAAGTGAATCATCACTGGTGTGTGCCTGACTTATCCTGGCCCAGGTCACGTTTCCACAACAACATACTGTATACTGATTTTGTTCAAATTGGAACAGAACAAATTTAAATGGTGTTCAGAGGCCACATGAGGCGGCAATAAGATGCTGATATTAGGCAATATGATGTGAATTGTCTACATCACTGACTGAATACTGTCCCAAAAGGCAGGACACTATCTTAATATGGAATGTGAGTTTATGGGTTTCACTTTCATTAAATCATGATTTTGAACAATCTAGATCAGTGTTTCTCATGGGGTGGGTCGCAACCCACTTCTGGGAGCATGTTTTAGGTGGGTCGCGAGAGATATGGTGATAAAAAAAATTTTTTTGAGAACGATATATTGTTGTGAATTCAAATGCTTAGGTAGTATCTAATGTGGGGTTTTTGTTTTGAAATGTGTGCATGCGTGTGTGATGTGCAGAGGCCTAACCTTGCCATGACAGGCCTTGATTGGCGGGTGACGGTGTACACTCACTGAAGATAGGTCCACTTGTTAAGAAGATGGCGAAGCGAAAATATGATTCGGACTATGTTAAGTATGGATTTACTTACATAGATAATAAAAATGGACATAAGCCTCAATGTGATATGCAGTGAAGTACTGGCACAAGAAAGTATGAAGCCATCCAAGTTAAAATGCCATTTAGAAACAAAACACACCGCATACAAAGACAAACCAGTCGAATACTTTCAAAGACTACTTCGGGACATGAGGACCACCCAGAAGACACTGCTGTCCTTGTGTTCCAAATCAGAGCAGGCACTACGGGTCTCATACCTCATCGCTCAACGTATAGCAAAGGCCAAGAAGCCACATACAATAGCAGAGGAGCTCATCTTACCTGCAGCCCTGGACATGGTCAGAGAGGTATTAGGCCAGTCTGCAGTGGACAGGTTGAAGACCATACCGCTATCTAATGACACCATAATGCAGCGCATTGAAGACATGTCATAAAACATACAAACATAAAACAACAGACCTCAGCGCGTATTCAGGCCAGCGCTTACTATGCATTGCAGCTGGATGAGTCAATAGATATTGCTAATCATGCCATTTTGCTTGTTTACGTGAGACGTGTGGGATGGAGACATACAGGAGCACTTTCTATGCAGCTGAGACCTCCCCACGTCTACAAAGGCAGAGGAGATTTTCAATGCTATCGATTTGCTTTTGGACTCTGTGGGACTGCGTTGGGACAATTGTGTGGGGGTAACAACTGATGGCACAGCTTCCATGACTTGATTTGCTTTTGGACTCTATGGGACTGCGTTGGGACAATTGTGTGGGGGTAACAACTGATGGCACAGCTTCCATGACTGGAAAAAAACTCAGGAGTTGTGAAGAAAATCCTGGAGAGAGTGTCAAATGCGACGTGGAATCACTGCTTTCTTCACCGAGAAACACTTATGGCTAAGGATATGGTGCCAGTGCTTTATACAACACTGAAAGATGCCATAAAAATAGTGAACTACATTAAATGGAGTGCCAAGAACAGCCGCTGTTTCACACAGCTGTACAAAGACACGTCCAGTTGTTATATCATTCAGAAGTTCGCTGGCTTTCAAGGGGAAAGGTAATGTCACGCTTCCTCTCACACAATAACTCTCCATAGGCTGAGATGCTCAGTGATGAAATCTGGCTCTGGTTCAAATACAGGACCATTCTGGAAGGAAACCTGATGGAGTCTGCAAAAGACCTGAGACTGGGACGGAGATTTGTCTTCCAACAAGACAATGATCCAAAACATAAAGCAAAATCTACAATGGAATGGTTCACAAATAAACATATCCAGGTGTTAGAATGGCCAAGTCAAAGTCCAGACCTGAATCCAATCGAGAATCTGTGGAAAGAACTGAAAACTGCTGTTCACAAATGCTCTCCATCCAACCTCACTGAGCTCGAGCTGTTTTGCAAGGAGGCATGGGCAAAAATTTCAGTCTCTCGATGTGCAAAACTGATAGAGACATACCCCAAGCGATTTACAGCTGTAATCGCAGCAAAAGGTGGCGCTACAACGTATTAACTTAAGGGGGTTGAATAATTTTGCACGCCCAATTTTTCAGTTTTTTATTTGTTAAAAACGTTTGAAATATCCAATAAATTTCGTTCCACTTCATGATTGTGTCCCACTTGTTGTTGATTCTTCCCAAAAAATTACAGTTTTATATCTTTATGTTTGAAGCCTGAAATGTGGCAAAAGGTCGCAAAGTTCAAGGGGGCCGAATACTTTCGCAAGGCACTGTAGCTCTGTCTACTATCAGCCCGGACACTGAAACTCTTGTCAGAACTAAAGGACAACTACAGCTTCTGTATCTCATTAGTTCACTGTAAAATAAAATCTTGCTTACATGTGAAGTGAAAAGAGACTATAAAGTATTATCATGTTGTGTTTGCAGTTCTGCATTCAGTTTTATACATATACAGCACCCTGTTGTGTTATTTGACTGTTGTATTTATGTTGTGTTATGCAGCAGTTGTGGTGTTTATTTTTATTTTTGAGTATCATTTCCTCAATGCAGACAGAAAAATCTGACATAAAGGCTATACTGACTATGTTTAAAAAATGCTTTATAATTTAAGAAATTTATTTGAAATCTTGTACTGGTGGGTCGCAACTTGACAAGTGGGTTGGAAAGTGGGTCCCAGGGTGACACCAGTTGAGAAACACTGATCTAGATCATGGAATGAATTGTGAAGCTCAGCTTGATTTCCAATCTGCAGAGATTGTAATTCACAATTAAAAATTGTGGGCTACTGGGAGGATATGGTGTCTACATCTTCTGACCACAAACAAGCTGCTGTTCATTGTTTTATTGGACTCCATATGTTATTTTGTTGATCTGCCATATTTCCAGGTCGGCACATGCAGCATGTGCCATTTCATGTGCTGAATTTACAAGGAATGCAAACCATACCCATTTGGAACAAACCAGCATTGTGCTGATGGGATTATGGACTGCAGTCTGTAAGAAAACAGAACAAAGACACACCGTGGGTCCCACACAACAGGGAAAACTGGAAGACTGGAACATGACACACCTGAGTCTAGACATACAATATTACAATAAGTCACTTATAAATATGAATGTGAACCACCATCAACACAAAAAGATTGAACAAAAAAAAGAGCGAAATTATAATTGAGCATTAAAATTTGTAACATCCACGTAGCCTGTCTCATATAGCTCCATAAATATGGTTTTTATATCCTTGGAACACTGACACACTCCACCATCCAATCATGTGCAGATGTTATCTGTGTGTTGAAAACCCATTTAGTATCCTGACCAAAACAAAAAAGTATTTATAAAGACAAACAACCCATGAATGTATAGTGTGAGGGATATGCCAGTTATTGGCATTTCTCAGTACACTTGTTTTGAAAATATCATCTTAAAATGTTTTGAATTTTCCTTCAATATTAAGTTCATCTGACTATAACAGCTAAGGTCAAGAGGGTAAATCTCAATGTTGACAAAGAGAAAAACCTATACACTGTCTGTTACATTAAATGGGAAGTGGAGAAATATTTAGGCTATAGAAACAAGCAGTATACTATTGGTAGTTGTTGGGATTATAGATAAATGATAATGATAAATAAATTGATCACTTACTGAAGCACTTCTGGATACTGTCTGACCAGGTAGTAAATGTGGTGCAGTTAAAATGTTTTTGTTTGTTTTGTTTTTGCACACACTTTTACACAGCACTTTCTTTTCTGCAGTATATTGGTACTCAGGTTTTAAAAAGTTGCCGTGAAGTGTCCCAGGCTATGAGTGCACCTTAATGGATTTGTTTGTTTTAATTCTGTGCCTTAGGCTTAGAGGAGTAAACTGAGGCTTTATACTTCTGTCTGGCTTTATGGCTGTGTAAGCACTACCTGCTTCCATCAGCACATTCTGCCACTTTGTAAAAATGAGTTTCTCCTTAAACATTTCACACTGCTTGCATCGGTGACATGCACTGACAGCTTGTCCAAGTTATGAATTGAAATAAAACTTTAAAAGCATGTGGGCATTCATCTGGGGAAAATGTAAATGTAGCATATTACTGCTTTGTCATTGTATTAAAACAATTTTATACTAACATGACAAGTTTTTAAAAAAAGCCTAATAGGCTGTAAAATAATTTCACGCTTACATCCCAAATGTGTGGAAACACAGCACTCAAACACACTGAACTGCATGGTTCAAAATACACACACACACACATTATGCTTCCATCACTTGAGGGGACGTTACCCTATATTAATTTCTTGGACACTTCACATTAACCATAACTACCACTTGCCTAACACCTAACACCTAACCTCATAAGTCATCATTCTAAAATGTAATGATATGCCTTTTGGGTACTTGCTCTTTTTCCCCCATACAAACATCAAGCGTGATTGTGTATACAGATTTACATCTTCACAACATAAATAATGCCAGGCCACAAACTCACAAATTAGTAAGTTATCTATTTCATAACATAACACTTATTTGCATTAAAACAATATACCTACTGTATTGTAGTAAACTGAAAGTTCCAATGTTTTAGTAAATATGATATGAAGATGATAAAAGATCATGGTCTAGACAGTGCCATCTTATAGTAAGTTTTTAACATTTCAGGCTTTCATAGTATTTTATTACTAGGTTAAGGTACAAAGAGAAAAGAAAAAAATAAGAGGAGCTCAACCTGACAATGATAACAAAACTGAGCAGTCAGGGAGCTAGGGACATGAAGTCAAAAATACACTGAAAAAAAGGACTCACTGGGTCTTTGGATTTACACAAATTATGCTAGTATATGCAACGCAGTTTATTCATATTTCCTCTGTTAACATAATTCAAACAAGTTAACCCCTACAGAAAATTATGTTGGTTTTACACATTATCATTGTGTGGGACCGATGTACACATTACAATGAAGTAAATCCAACAAATCTTTTTTTTCAGTGTGCTTAACTCAGACAGATCCAAAGAACAAAACAGAAAGTAAATCCACAGTCCAAAAGCACTCACGGGTAAATTCAGGAGCACAGGCAGGGAACTAATGACCATACCAAAAGGGAAATTTAGACTCTGGCAGCAATAGAAGACCAGTCTGGAGGGCAAACTCGGGACCGGGTAGGATCAGAGGACCACTCTGGCAGTCGACCTCAGGATCTAACGGGGCTGAGGAAGCTGCTCTGGTGAATGACTTTGGGGCTTGACTGGAGACTGGAGGAGCTGATCAGGTGGACAATCTTGGGACCAGGCAGGAAGTTGATGAAGCTGTGCAGGTGGGCATTCTCTGGACCATGCAGGAAATTGAAAAGTCTACCCAGGAGGGAAACCCTTGGAACATTAGGAGAAGACAGGTTAGCCGAGCAAGGCAGAGCAGTCGACAGTGTTGCTGGGACATCAGGACAGGCTAACTGAGCAGGGCACAGAATTCAACAATGTTGCTGAGCTGTCAGGAACAAGCAAGTCAAAGGAACTGAGCAGGAAGAGTAACAGAGTTCCTGAGACCATAGAACCAGGCAGGTAAGTTGGAGCAGTGTGGAGAATGACATCCGTACCTGAAATGGAAGTTGAGCGGAGTTGAGCAGTAGCAAAGCAGGATTAATCTCTCCAAGAATAGAAAGTTACTTTCGGCTTTTCCCGTTTAGGGGTCACCACAGCGAATCGTCACACTGATGACTCACATGTTGACATTTGGCACGTGTTTTATGCCGGATGCCCGTCCTGACGCAACCCTGATTCAAACCCGGGGTGCAGCAGTGAGAGCGCTGCGCCTTAACCACTAGCCTACCAGGGATGGCTTTTTTAATCTCTACAAGAATAGAGCAGATAAAGGTGCCACGAAGTTTCAGCAGAAACTGCAGAAAGAACTGGCAATGCAAGAGCATCTGACTGGGAGGAGCTGCCGTAACACTGGTCACAGTGCAGCAGCAGGAGGGGAAATATATACACAAAACCACATGCATTCAAAAAATTTCCCTTTCACAATAGCACTGGTGGATGTCAAGTAAGCCCACATGAACGTGCAACTGCCTGGACACTATGACCATTCAAGGAAATCCTTAAACTATCACTTAATACTTTATTCTGTTAAAAAAAAGTCTCTCTGAAAGTGAGTGTTTGTGAGTCTTGTATAAACCGAGTTGGTTTTGCATAGAAGCACTAGAAGATACAATACGTACACCTCATTTTTTGAGCTTTAGGTCATGTCTAAGATGATAATTCACCATTGTAACATTGTAGATAAGTCAGAAAAGAAGGAAAAGCATGCCATGGGCACTTCAAACTCATGTTGACATAAATAGCACTCACGAAATTTTCATTGCCTTATATGATAAAGTTATTTAAGTTGAAGTAATGTCATAATCCTTCTTATAAGTGTAGTGTCCACAAATCCAAAATGTTTCTGGGAGGCTTAATTTAAATGTACCTTCAAGATGCTTGATAAATCAACTACCACCAGAGACTTTATGTAAATCTTTATGCTCAAAAGATAGGAAATTGTGTTTTTGATTTCTTTATTTTAATTATGTGTGCTGATAATTGATTGTTTTGTCTTTTATTCTCAAAGTTAACTGTTCCTTTCCTCTCCACAGAACAGTATTCTCTTGTACTTTTTGACATATGAATTTTGTGAAATTATGTTGCTTAGATTTTTGTCTAAATGAGTTGTTCCGCACTCCAGTCAAAAAAATGTGTATTTCAAAAATGGCAGCCATGGTGGAGGAAAGTATGTACAGAATAAATTGGCCTAAGGCATACTAACTAATAAAACATACTTAAAAGATTAATCTCTCATTCTGCCACATCTTTTGGTTAGGCAGGGATCTTTTACAGCATGCCCCTGCAGGACCAATCAGGAACTCACTGTCATGACACCAGAGTCTCAGCCAGTCAGAGGACTCCAACTGGTAGACTCCTGACCATTCAGGCGAAGCCTAAGTTGGCACATGCATGCATGAGTCACTCTCACAACAGAATTAAGAAAGTCTGACCCTCCAAAAGTGTTCATCTCTTGCCTGCGTTTTTTTGTGAAATTCATTTTTATTTAGATCGTGTGCTCACATCGCCGCAAGAAGTGTTTTTCTTTATTTACACTGACAAAAAAGATTTGTAGGATTTACTTCATTGTAATGTGTACATCGGTCCCACACAATGATAATGTGTAAAACCAAAATAATTTTCTTTAGGGGTTAACTTGTTTGAATTATGTTAACAGAGGAAATATGAATAAATTGCGTTGCGTATACAAGCATAATGTGTGTAAATCCAAAGACCCGGTGAGTCCTTTTTTTCATTGCAGACAGTGAGGCGCTGAGGAGAATGAAGAGTGGAAAGGCTGTTGGTCCAGATGACATACCCATGGCGATGTGGAAGTGTCTAGGAGAGACAGCAGTGGAGTTTCTATCTAGTTTGTTCAACAGGATTTTAGAGAGTGAGAAGATGCCTGAGGAATGGAGGAGAGGTGTTCTAGTGCCAATCTTTAAGAACAAGGGTGATGCGCAGAGTTGTAGCAACTACAGAGGTATAAAGTTGATGAGCCACACAATGAAGCTATGG
>NW_018128031.1:866667-869854 GCF_001952655.1 Monopterus albus | reverse complement strand
GTAATGTCTAGGTCAAAAGGTCAGGATGTTGTACTTAGTGTCACAGATCAAAATCTGCCTGGCGACAAGATCACCAAATGAGGGGTCAGAACAGAACAAGGTCATCAAACCAATCAAGGAACGAGGATGAAGGACAGCACGGATGACGTCAGATCTACCATCCTGACTGTATTATAAATTCTCTATGCAGAGGAAACTCATGGTTCCGCCTTCTTGCAGCAGCTATGCACTATACTTCTGTGTGATAGGGCTTCAGAAAGACGGAATCCAGAGCTCTGTATTGCTTTTCTTGAATATTTTTTCTTAAATATTGATTGTAATAAATATCTCAAAGGACAGATTTGTCTTTGAGCATTCTTCATAAAAGGACATGCAGGACTGGTTTAGTCCAACAAGGAACACCTGGAAAGGTGGAGGTCTGCTCTGGAAAGAAGAGGAATGAAAGTCAGTTGTAAGACAGAATACATGTGTATAAAAGAGAAGGAGGGAAATGGAACAGTGAGGTTACAGGGGGCTGAAGTCAAAGGCAGCAAGAATCAACGGAAAGGTGTACAAGACAGTAGTGAGACCAGCTATGCTGTATGGGTTAGAGACTGTAGCAGTGAGGAAAAGACAAGAGGCAGAGATGGAGGTAGCAGAGATGAGGATGTTGAGGTTCTCTTTAGGAGTGACCAGGATGGACAGGATTAGGAATGAGCACATCAGAGGGACAGCTCAGGTCGGCTGTTTTGGGGACAGGGTCAGAGAGGCCAAATTGAGATGGTTTGGACATGTGCAGAGGAGGGATAATGGTTATTGGATGTTGGAGATGAATGATTTTTCTAGCTGAAAGTATGCTGAACTTATTAAGATGTGAAAATTTTCCCATTGGTCCTTTAGCACTATTATGTGCATTATTTTTGATTGTTTGTTCATACCTCTATTTAACCTGGCTGCATTATTGCTTAATATGCACAACTGAGCAATAGTAGTGTTTGAAGTTATGCATTAAAGGTATAGCAGTCATCGACCTTCTGGACTCCTGAAGTTAGAATTTATGAGTGCCAACCATGATACTGGGAGTTCCCAGTGTCAGTGAATGCCGGAAGTTCTCCCTCTTCAAATTTCTGTCTCTCTGGGTGAGTGGCGTTAATGTGTACGTAATTTTTTTAACGGTAAAAATTCATCTTGGTGGTTGAAATTACAGACAACTGGCTTCTTGCTCATAATTAACTCATGCTACAACAGGATGAAGGCAAAGAATGAATATTTTACCCTTCCAGCATGATAAGTCGGAACTATTTGTGGCAAGCTAACTAACAAGCTAACTATTAGCTCCTTAACAACATTGTTAACTAGCTAACGTAACGTAATGCAGCTCTCATTCAGCCATCATCAACTGAGACCACCCTGGTGAATTGTAAGGATAGTAACGGGTTCAGAGGTAGCAGAGGTACGTCTGGATGGGTGTTTTGATCCAGTTGTAGGTGTATGTTATAAGGATTTGTATAGGCTACTGAGTTCACACATATGCTGTTGAAAGATAAATACAGAAGTGGGTTTTTTCCTCATTATTCTGGGCAAGTAGCTTTCAGAGCCTGGCAAAGGTTTTACTGTACCTACTCAGAGTTAAAGAGTGTAGGCTGAGTAATCATAATTGATATTGTCACCTTAGAGCATTTTAAAATTGTAATGTGTTAACTGTTCTTCAATTGATTATTATTCACTTTATAATAAAATAATAAAGATGACATGAAGAAAGCTTAGCAAATATTGTCTTTCATAAAAAGAACAGAATTTTACCCCAGTAACTTTAATAGAGCATAAACTTGTCCTGGTGTCTTAAAATCAAATATGTGTTGTGTATATTGGTTGTTATGCCAAAGAAAATAAAATGAAATGGTAAAAAAAAAATCTTATTAATCCAATTTAATGTTCAGGTATCTGAGATGAAACACATGAAGAGGGAGAGAGGATATTCCCCTCAGAAATGTTCTGCAGAAGGTAGGCTTGTTGTATGCTGTAATGAGGTAATCATGGACAGTTTTTACAGTTTAGCAACATTTTGCTGTGGCAAATCCTCCTCTGTGTTGCAGGGGTAAACATACAGATTATGTGTGTATTTAGCAGTATTACTGTGTAACAACATTATTATTAGTAGAAAATAGCTAAGTATTAGTAATGAAAATAGAAAAACTTAACAGATTTGTACCAACAGTCATATAGTAATAGTGACAGATGAGAACACAACATGGATATACAGGTGTCATCATTTATAATGTTGCTACCTTCAGTCACACATCATAAGATTAACAATAAATAACTTAAAAACATACATGATATTATATATGCATTTCTGTTATATTTTAGCCTGTCAGTGATTTTATTTCTGAAAGCGGTCAGATTTACTTTATATTTGTATGAGTAGATACTAAATGTTTGCCTTAAACAATATATATGGAAGAAGAATACAGCTTTCCACAAATTTTGTTTATAAAGTGCAGGTCTGAACATTGTGTGCATTAAAAGAGGACAGGAGGTAGCTCTGTACATTAATCTACATACAATCACAGTTTCTTTTGTTATTACTTTCCACAGGACTAAATAAAAGTATCTCTATCCCTGTGGAGGGAGGCATCCATCTCAGGACACTTGCAGCTGGGATCGTCAGTGAAAGTGTCTCATCTGAAACCTGGCAGACCTGATTATGGGTTTAACCTTCAGTCGACAAATTTCACAGAGATTGAGGTACCTAAAAATGTTTTAAATACAGTATGTTGTTATACAGTGACATTTTCCATTGTACAATGTTTACACAAAAACAATGTAGCCTAATTTAACATTGAACAGAAATTGAAACCAATTACAGATGATGGATAGCTGGGTGCTTGCAGTTAAGTTATTTACATATTTTTACACCAGAGTTCATAATGAAAAATGTAGTCAGTGGTTATGCTCCACAAGTAGGGTGTGCATTAGAAGAGAAGGAGAGATTCTGGAGTGAGTTAGATGAGGTGATGGAGAGTATTCCCAGAGGGGAGAGAGTGGTGATTGGGGCAGACTTCAGCGGGCACGTTGGTGAGGGGAACAAAGGTGATGAGGAGGTGATGGGCAGGTTTGGTGTTAAGGGAAGGAACCTAGAAGGACAGATGGTGGTGGACTTTGCTAAGAGGATGGAAATGGCTGTAGTTAACACCTATTTCCAGAA
>NW_018128031.1:856509-861502 GCF_001952655.1 Monopterus albus | reverse complement strand
AATATATACAGCACTTTGTTGTGCTATTCCACTGTTGTATTATGTCAAGACTAAACAAAATGAAGGAACAGTTATGATTTACAAATATGCTGACGTTTTGCTTCAGTGGATCTTTTGTATTGACTGTAAGTCTATGGAGCAGTGAGACGTATGCGCTGGAATGAGCGATAACACTGACAGCTGAATTGGTGACAATTTTCTCTACGATTGTCATCTATTATATGTGTATAATGCATAAGAATGGCATAATAGCAGCACAAAAGCGACAAGAGGAAGAGCAAAAGCATAGCGTGAGCTGCTAAACCGGGGGAGTCACGTGACGCATAGCTACCAATGGCATTGCACCCATGCATTGTCTATGGACAAATATAAATGTCGATTATAAAAAAAAAACCATAACAGATATCAAGATGATTTTTGCACCATTAGTAGCTGAGCATCTCACGAGTTGAATAAAGTTGAAATGGCGCTTCTAGCCCAATGTATGCCGGAGATATTAAGCTTCCAATTTTGCCCCATTCATTTCCAAAGGGGAAATTTCTGTACAAAAAGCTGAATATCTTAAAAAGTATAAAAGTTATAAAAAGTTGTATACAAGCACACATGTCCTTAAGGAGATACACAGTTTGATACCTCAATGGCCCTTCTAGGTGAAAGTATGCTGCACCAATTAGATGCCGACAAACAGTGGTAGAAACCAGAATAATAAAGAACTGGATAACATAGTGTGGATGCTTACGATTCCATACAATAAAGAACTGCATACACATGCTTACGCATCCACACAATAAAGAAGAGGATAACAAGAGTATGAATAAAAAAAAAGCAGAAAACAAGAGTGTGGATGCTCGCATCCACACTAATAATAACAAAGAAGAAGATAACATGAGTGTGGATGCTTGCATCCACACTAATAAAGAAAAGCAGTCATGGGAAAACATGCTGAAAGCATCCATACTATGTATGGATTATTAATAATAATAAATAAGAGAAAAACAGTGTGGATGCTACAGCATCCACACAATGATCACATCAGAGGGACAGCTCAGGTCGGCTGTTTTGGGGACAAGGTCAGAGAGGCCAGATTGAGATGGTTTGGACATGTGCAGAGGAG
Source organism: Monopterus albus (assembly GCF_001952655.1). Classification (NCBI taxonomy): domain Eukaryota; kingdom Metazoa; phylum Chordata; class Actinopteri; order Synbranchiformes; family Synbranchidae; genus Monopterus; species Monopterus albus. Next base: position 860,388 of record NW_018128031.1, on the reverse strand, counting down.
GGATAGTGGTTATATTGGTAGAAGGATGTTGGAGATGGAGCTGCCAGGAAAGAGGTCAAGAGGAAGGCCAAAGAGGAGATAGATGGATGTCCTAAAAGAGGACATGAAGTTAATTGGGACAAGAGTAGAGGATGCCGAGCATAGAGTTAGGTGGAAACAGATGACCCCTAACGGGAACAGCTGACAGTAGAGGAAGAAGATTTAGCAAAGGACAGTGATTTACAAAATAAGTTGGGATAGTAAAGAAGTTTAGAGACTGAAGACAGCAAGTTATTCAGTATGTCAGGTGTCATTTTGTCTCATTCTTCCTGCAAACAAGTCCTAAGGTGCGCTACAATCCTGGGTCTTTGTTAACACAAATTACATTTGAAAATGTGTCACACATCCTCTGTTGGGGACAGGTCAGGACTGCAGGCAGGCCAGTCCAGTACTTTTCCTCCACAGCCACAGTCTTGTTGAAATATGCATGGGTGTCCCTGGAAAAGATGTCATCTTGAAGGAAGCATATCTTTGTCTCTGTATTTTTCAGCATTAATGGTGCCATCACAGAAGCGTAAGTCACCTTTGCCAAGGGTACTGACACAACCCCAGACCATGACAAACCCTGGCTTTAGGGCTTGCTGCTAATAACAGTCTGGATGATCCTTTTGGTCTGGAGCACACAGTGTCCATTCCTTCCAAAAAAGACCTGAAATACTGATTGGTCTGGCCACAGTACACATTTCACTGTGTGATGGTCCATCCCAGATGCCTCTGAGCCCAGAGTAGTTGACTGAACTTCTAGACACTGTTGATAAAGGGCTTCGTTTTGGAACATTACAGTGTTAAGTAGCATTTATGGATGTAACTACATATTTCAGTGCCTGACACAGGTGTGCCAAAGTAATCCTGAGCCCATGTGGTTATATCACTGATAGAAGAGTGACGATTCTTGATCCAGTGCCATCTGGAGGATTGGAGAGCACAGTCGTCCAGCTAAGTTTTGGCCCTTTATGCACTGAAATCCCTCCAGATTCCTTGAATTTTTTAATCATGTTCTGCACCGTAGAGGGTGACAGATCTAAATCCCTTCCTATCTTTCTTTGAAGAACATTGTTTCTAAACATTTAAATAATTTTCTCACACAAACTGGCGGTCCTCAGCCTGTCTTTGCTCCTAAAGGGCTTGGCCTTTCCTGGATGCCACTTGTATGAAGGCTATGATATGCTAACCCCTGGACATAGGATTACACCTTAACCTCTCACACTAAGGTAAGCCATCCCTGGTAGGCTAGTGGTTAAGGTGCAGTGCTCTCACTGCTGTGACCCAGGTTTGAGTCAGGGTTGCATCAGGAAGGGCATTCGGCATAAGACACGTGCCAAATGTCTACATGTGAGTCATCAGTGTGAACAGAGTTCCCTGCAGACCTCTTTCATGTTATTCAGGATAAGACCCCAAGACCTCCCAAATAACAACAATCTGCAGTTATAGGCAGCTACCAGACGTCTCTGTTCGGGCTGAAGAGCATGGGCAGTCTGTGCTCCACTTGTCAAACTGCAGCCAGCCAGTCTTCGCGGCATCTGGGTCGGGTTAGTTTATCATTAAATCGCAGAGCCCTGGTAATTTGATGAAATCTTTTATGCGACATTGTCACCCAGAAAACGCTATGTCCAGACTTTTCGCTTCGACCTGTGAACTCCCGACAAAATCAACAGTCCCACATAAGCCTACAGTTCTTGTAGGTCCAAATCTTGCCATTTTGCCATCAGTCGTCTCCCGTGCAGATTGGTCATAAAAACAATATCCTGCAGGATGTCACCCGTCAAAAGCAGAGCAAAGCTGGACGCCGGGTCCCTGATGTGGGCAATAGCATAGGTAGTCAGTCCCGGGACCAGCCCTGTGGCAGGTTGGAACATAACAGAACGTCTCTGCGTTAGTAGAACACCAAAGCATTTTGCCGTTATTTGAAGCCCATCCTTGGTCATCTACTTCATGGGTCTCCCTTTCGCTGTCATCTGCTTCAGATTCCTCAGACAATTCATGGAGCTGAATGTCAGTCTTGGTGTCATCGGAGGAGGATGAAATGCCATCCTCAGTCTCAGGGCGCATTATTACTTCCAGCGCTTCCACTGTGCGATAATGTCTTGCCATCTCCAAAATGACTGCTACAGTGCAGCTGCATAGACAGCCTGAGCGAGAACCCAAATCAAGTCCAGTTTTCTCTGGGCTCTTGCTTTTCATCTTGAATTAGTTTATAAACAGAGTGTGATCTTCTAAGAGAAAGACTTTCATTGCTCTTATGCCAGACGTGGCATTTTTAGAACTGCGGACGCGCATAACCACCGTCACAAACACTCACATGCACACCCAGACACACACTGCATGGATATAACTTTAATAGTGATACACACTTCATCGTTTTCATTCTTTGGCGCATGAATCTACTGATGCAAACACTCTCTTGCTAATGCAAGTCAGCCTTGCAAAAAGTGGAAAAAGTGTATTTTGGTTTTGTTTTGGCTGCAGGCTTCGATAAAATTCAGCCATCTCAACTTTTTTTTGGAATGAGTTGCAGCATCAGGATTGAAGTGAGTGTTTATTTTGAACAAAGAAAAAAATTGATGAGGTACACTGAGGATCACTTCAAGTAATGTGCTGCTGTATTGTTTCCAATGTAATACAGGACACAGGTACTTTACAAGTCACTATTTTCAGTTTTAGTTTCATCTAACATACCATTGCAGCTTTTTCTGATATAGGGTTGTAGACTAAACATGTTCACATTGGCCCCCTCAAGCAGTTTATGTTCAAGTTTATAAATGAGAATGTCTGCTCACACAGACTCACACAGACAGAGCCAAACAAGCTCAGCATTTTCTTCACAATTGTTTACATTTCTGCCATTATCCAACTGCAGGTAAAAGTTCACAAGACAGAGTCAAATCAAGTCAATTTTTATTTGTATAGCTAAATGTCACAAATTTGCCTCAAGGGGCTTTACAATCTGAGAACATACTACACCCTCTGTCCTCAGACCCTTGAATCGAATAAGAAAACACTTTCCAAAAACCCTTCAAAAGGAAAAAAAAACTGAATAAATCTCAGGAAGAGCAGCAGCATAGGGATCCCTCTCCAGGATGGACAGACATGCAGCAGAGGTTGTGTGTACAGAATAGCGGTGTAGTGGTACACAAGGTTAGGTGTGTACCTCAGTTTTGAAGTCATGGTAAAGGAAAATACAAATCATACAACTGCTTGTCATTTATTATGAGCTTTTGTAAGGAAAAATTTAAATGAAACTTCCAGGAAGTGCTCCAATATCCAAGTAAAGGCTGTTTAAATGAGGAAGGAAGCAATGTTTACACTACACTCATTTTTTGCTTGCAGCAGTGATATTCATGTTGGCATGGCACCATTTCAAATGAATTAGCAACGTGTTGCCAGATACATACCTGATTACTACTAAATTAACATATTAAGTGGCAGACCAGAGCTCAGTAAACAGTGAAGAAATAATACATCTCCACTTGTCTGTGTCATTGTTATTTTTCACTGAGAAGTGAAGTGTTCCCAAACAGGACACCTTAATGATAAAGTCGGGTCTTCTAGCTCTGGTTTTCTTGTGAGCATTGGCCATGACATTTTTAGCCAGAGGCTTGGCTAAGCTAAACATGCTGCACTCTGGTAATAATGTCTGAATTATGTGATGGGTGTAACTAGGCCCGTGGTTCTCAAAGTGTGGGGTGCGCCCCACTAGTGGGGAATAATAACATGACAGGTGGGGCGCAATGGACGGAGAAAATTAGAAATGGGTCATTAATACAAGTAAATTAAAATAACATCAGTTTGGGGCCCGGGAGAAAAAAGTGGAACCATAGTGCGACAATAACGGTTTACTGC
>NW_018128031.1:855690-856434 GCF_001952655.1 Monopterus albus | reverse complement strand
CACAGGTAAAATTAACATTACACGCTCAGGAGTCTTTGCACCTCCAACATGCACGCAGGCAGCTGAAAGATGAAAAGCCCTGAACCATAACAGGCCTATACATTATATCACTTTTGGGCTAGCCCCATACTACTCAGGGATGCCAAACTGTGACGTCTCCAGTGCCAGCTTGGTAGCTGACCATAGCAGTAGTCAAAGCACGAAGAAAATCAATGTGTGATTGTCTGTTGATTGTGTGGTGCGTATCTAAGACATTCTGACATGACACTAAGCATAAGAAAATATTATGATTACGATTATGATTAAACACGTCATAATAGTAATAATAAACATTCTGTCTCCTAACAGTAATCAACTTTCTATCTAGTTATCCTTGAACATGAACAGGCTGCAGTACCCTATGGGAATGACTAAGCATTTAACAGCCTGAGCTAGACATCCTGTCTACACTAAACATTTCTAATACATGAAGTGTCTAACCAATGTCTATCTGACTAAAAATACCTAACAGGGCCAATAGTGTACATCAGGGGTGGGCAAACCTTTTGGCTCAGGGGCCACATTGACTTTTAAAATTTGTCAGATGGGCCGGGCCAGCACCAGATGCATACATATCAAACATAAACATATAAAAGGCATTACACTGTTAATACTTACATTCACTTTTAGTGGGAACAGTGTTGTTGATCACCCCTTTTTGCCAGTGCATCAAAGTCTGGTGATAGTTTTGTTGTGTGAAAGGTC
>NW_018128031.1:848090-854039 GCF_001952655.1 Monopterus albus | reverse complement strand
TTCTGTTGAGGGAGGATGTCTGCATCTCTTTGTGACCAGACAGCCTATTTACATTTTAGCAAAGGCCTGTTTTACACTCACACCTCGACCCACTTAGCATATCCCAAGCTTTGCTTTGTCTTGGGATGTTCTGCAGAGGCTGGGGGCTACAACCTGAGATGACAACCTGGCCAGTCTAGCATACTTATTAGCATCACACATACAGGGGGCCTGCAACTCAGGTCACCCTCTCTTTAGTGCACCTTGATCAAGATCTGGGTGCCGGAGACACACACACACATACCTAGATTTACCATATTTCAACATGGAAGTACGAGCTCAGGCTCACGCCAAATGACCAATAGGATCACAAACTATTGAAGGTTGCACCCCTGTCCAGGGTGGAGCAGCCCAAGAAGATAAAATGTATTGAAGGACATAATTCAGGATTCAGAAGCTGGTTTTCCTGTGGGAGCTCTGTCTCTCTGAATCCAGCGCTGTAAGACTTAACTTCCACGTTTTAATGCTGGAATGATAAGAGTTGTTATAACTCTGTACAACTGATGAGAGTCAAGTGATACTTCCAACAAAAGAATTGGATTAATTTCTAACAACACTAAAAGAATCTAACACGAGACATACACTGGCTTTGTTAAATCAGCGTTTTCCTAGTGGCGCCGTTTCAGGGTCTTGTGTGAAGGGACATGACACCAGCTGAAGTGACTTGTCAATTTTTCCAAAATTGGAGAACCGATGGCAGAATTCTCCGTGCAGGTCATCCAGTGATTTCCTGTATTTTTTTACATGTCGAGGGGCCTCTTTCAGTGTAGCCAGTGTGGAGAAATGAGCGAATGACTTATTTGACATTTGCTTTGAGAATAAAGCTAGCTTGGTTTTGAAGGCTCTGACGTTTGTGAACATTTTGTGCACAAACTGATCTTTCCCTTGTAGCTTCACGTTCAGCTCATTCATATGTATCAGTATGTCCCCAGCAAAAACTTAATAAACTGACGATGCTGAAGTCCCTTTGCTTGAATAAAGTTAACGAGCTTTACAGCTGTCTTCACTACATGGTAAAGCTGCAATACGGATTTACACAGTGCTTCCTGGTGGACTATGCAGTGTAGGAAAATTACCTCTTGCTTAGAGTTGTCCTCTTTCACTCTCTCCTGGATTCTTTTGAGCAGCCCAACATTTTTTCCAGTCAGTCTTGGCGATCCGTCTGTGGTAACGTTGGCAAGCGTACTTCAAGGTAGCTTGTGCCTCTTGATGACCCCCGACACTGTCATACAAGTCCTCTCCCTGCATTTTCCCCTTTAGGGATTCCATGGCCAGAAATTCCTCCGTTATCTCAAAATTGTCATTAATCCCTCTGATAAAAATTAAAAGCTGAGCGCTGTCCTTTATGTTATTACTTTCGTCCAGTGCCAAGGAATATAATATAAATGACTCCGCTTTTTTTGTTTAGCTTGCTAGCTAAGTCTTCATCAATTAGCTCAACACAGCGAGTCACTGTCCTGCGTGATAAGCTATTCTTTTCAAATTTGTTCTTGCTCTCAGGACATAAGATACCTGCTGTCTCTACCATGCACTCTTTGAGAAACTCCCCTTCGGAGAAAGGCTTGCTGGTCTTTGCTAATTTGAATGTCAGCAAATAACCTGTCTTCGTGCTTGATTCTTGGATGGCAGTTTGTCGGATAAAGGTGTTTTGCTACGTCCCCAGCCTCTGAGCAGTAGCCGTCCGTTCTTGCATTGACTGGTTGTTAGCATAATTAGCATGCTTGGTAGAAAAGTGACGGCTGATGTTGCATTCCTTGAAAACCGCAACGGTTTCTTGGCAAATGAGACATACAGCCTTTGACTGGACTTCAGTAAAAAAAAATTTAGCTGTCCATTCCTTATTGAACACTCGGCACTCACTGTCGACTTTTCTTTTCTTTGGCCCACTCATTGTTGCAGATGGGTTCAGAGCAGTAGCAGAGTAATAACTGAGAGTAGCCGTGGCTCCACAAAATCAAGTCAATGTATCACCCACGCCTAATGCGCCACCTGGTTGAACGCCAGGCATTACAGGAGAAGGTCAAATGAATACAGTCATAATTATGATATGATTTGATTTGGGCAATCCTGTAACAATCTTCGGCGGGCCGGATTAAAAGGACCAACAGGCCGCATGTGGCCCGCAGGCCATAGTTTGCCCACCTCTGGTGTATGTAGTAGGCATAATAACGTAAATGGATAAATTTGTTACATGGACCACAAAAAAGCTGGTGATTCAGTGCAAGTGGACAAAGAAACGACAGGCAGTAAGCCTTATCAACCAAAAAGCCAGCCAAAAAGAAAATATGATGAAGCCTATCTTGTGCTTGGATTCACGGTGGGAATGGTGGGGCCAGAGAGACCCATGTGTGTCTTGTGTCTTAAGCCGCTGGTAGCAGACAGCATGAGACCCAACAAATTAAGAATACATTTAGAAATGCCACACCCCAGTCATGTTAATAAGCCACTCGACTTCGTCAGCGGATCGTCACATCTTACCAGGGGAGGATCCGTCAGGTATTGCTGGACCTCTACAGTGGCATCAGCTGTGGAATTCCTGTGTGTCCTTGCCATTGTAGCTTGGTCATCAAGACTTTGCCACAGGTTGAAGTCTGCAAGACAGAGAAACATGACATTAATGTGCACCGTCAGGTGTCAATGTGTATAATGTGTTTACGTAATGTCTCCTGTACAGCAATAAATACAAACCTATAACATTACCCGTGGTGGACGGAGTTTGGTCATGTGGTGCTGCTGGTTGTGGAGGGGCTGATGTAGTGGGCTTATCCGTAGATGTGCCCAGTGTGTGTCTCAGCAGCCTTGCACATTCAGCAGTCAGACGTCGCACAACATGTTGTGCCCTGTCATGACTGCGAAAACCAATGGTCCTGAATCTGGGGTCGAGCAGTGTGGCCAGTGACAGGACGGTTGAGCTCTCAAGAGTGTCAAACTTATTGAGGGCTGCAGATAAGTTCTGTCCCAGCTGTTTTGCTGTCACATTGGTGGTGTTGTCCAGTCTGGTCAGGGATGTGTGAAGCAGCATTTTAATCAGTGGAATGACCTTTGAGCCTGACACTCTCTTCTCCTGGGACAGTTCCACTGTTGCCATGTAAAATGGGTTGAGCACCTGTAAACACACTGCTATTGTTACATAATCCTCAGAAGAGAGAGGATTCACATCCGTTCTGAGTGATGCCAGAGCTGCTCCCACTGTCTGCCTTTCATTGTATAGGCACTGCAGCATCAACTCACTCTCTCCACACTCTGCAGTTGAGCCTTGGCCTTTGTCTTCTCCTCCTCATATTTGTCATCCACCATCTTCTTCAGAGCCTGTCTAGATGGCAGGGTGTATGTGGGGTTTAGCTTTCCCACAAACTTTTGAAGCCCTGATCATCCACAATAGAAAAGGACTGGGAGTCTTTCACCAGCATATTAACCAGGGCCTCATCCAGCTCATGCCTCCGGTTCACTACGACAGACACAAACACACTGTACTGTGATATCATGTTCATGAATCAGTGTGGGGATGAATGTATATAATAAGTATGACCTACCATGATCTGTGGGTTCCTGCATGCCCTCATGCTTGGCTTTGAAGTGCCTCAGCATTGCAGATGTATTATTACTGTATGTCAGTTGCTGGGGACGGAGCAAGCACTGGACCTGTGATATGTAGACACAGATTGTGGGATACACGTCTATAATGCTGCTTATTGTTGACATTATATTCATTCATGGATGTTTGATGACTATTGCACTGGCCGTACTGACAGTATTAGCCATCTATACAACGCTGCCTTGGTTACATAAAGGTGCAGTAGCATAACCATGGAGTATTACGCCACTTAACTTCTTTGGACTAATCAGCTGAAAGTGTTCCCACATTGGAGAACGGGGTCTCTTTCTAGCTGGCTCCATGGATCACACACCAGCAGCAATGATAATACGGACAGCAACTATGCACACACCTACTACATTGACAAACCCACATGTTGTGTATCATCTTGGGTGGCTTTATAGTACCCCTACGCCTACGCACCTGCTGACGCGCACAGCGAGATCTCGCATCCTGACACCGTATCAACGGTTTGACCCGGTCACGGGAGTCACTCAGGCCAGCCATTTCTGCGTCAGATGTCATCAGTCACGTGTCTTTTCGGCAACGATACAAGCCTCGAAACAGTGGCTCACAGAAGATCCCTCTCCCAGCTCAACTCATGTATCAAGGCCTCGGTGTCAGATGGCCATCACTAACTATCGGACTTCCGTCTCTGACCTCTTGCTTTGGATCCCCCAGCTGTGTAAGTTTGATGGCTCTGACCCTGGAATGTATTAACGACCTAAGAGTGTTGCGTGCTGAATCAGTATCTGGCTTTGTGTTATCGTTTGTATCTGACTAGTGCGCTAATTAAAGAGACGGTGTTTTACTTATCCTCGTCTGGCTCTATAATTGAGTTCACCCCTACTGAAAAATATTTTTATCTTGGGGTCATTTTATCCATGACTAATGGGTCATATCATGTTAGCTGGCATCACAGCTGATCTTCAGGTCATCATTGTTCATTCTTTTTAAACAAACTTGCTCAAGCCTCTCACAGACAGTTAAAATAATAAACTTTATTCATACAACTCACTGTGCTGTACAGTGATCATTTATAAAAAAATTCAAAATAACAGAACAAGACAAGATAAAATTAAAAAAAATCACAATTTAAAACATATTTTCAGATCCCTATGATTGTATATGAGACATTTATAAATAAGAAGGCCTAAAAACAAAAGTTAATGTTATGTTTTAAACACCTCAAAATATCTGAAGAGTACCTGGAAGTTCATTCCAGAGGAGCAGACCAATCATACAGAAAATTGAGTCCCGATCTTGGTTCTGGTCAGAGGAATAGTCAAAAGAACACAGCTGGAAGATCTCAGAGGTCCAGAAAGCACATACTTGAGATGCATATTGGCTATATACTCAGGTGCTAAGCTATTATACATTAATCAGTTATACATCAATCTTTTGTGCCATCTCTAGACAAATCACACTAATACCAAAAATTATAGGCTCATTTTATTTAAAATGCTGGCCCTACTATCTAGCCAGAGACCATAGTGCTGTGTTTTTAGCTGCTGTGTATGTTAGCCCAAGAGCTAATCCCTTTGCGACTCTCAGTAAACTATGATACCATCAATGCGCTAGAGACAGTGCACCCCGATGCTGTATTTATCTCTGCAGGCGACTTTAACCAGTGCAATTTAAAGACTATACTCCCCAAATATTACCAACATGTGAACAGGGCAAGAACACTCTGGATCATGTTTACAGTAACATACGTGGTGCATACAGGGCCGCACCCCGGCCCCACCTTGGATGCTCAGACCACATTTCTTTGTTCCTGTATCCAGCTTACAGACAAAGACTGAAACAAAGAAACCCTGTCACCAAACAAATTAAACTCTGGACCCCAGAGGCTGAAGGCACCCTGCAGGACTCTTTTGCCCTGACAGACTGGGATGTGTTTAAAGCTGCAGCCTCCTCAGAGGACTTTTCTGTCAACGTACAGGATTATGTTGAGTATGTGACCGGATACATTAGTACCTGTATTGACAACATTGTGCCCACTGTTAGGTTATTTCTTAGTTAGACAGATATTCAGAGATTTGTTGTCTAGAAATGTTTAGTGGAGACAGGATGTCTAGCTCAGGCTGTTAAATGCTCAGTTCAATTTCATGTGCTTGCAGACTGCATTTAGGCCAAGGCTGCAGGCAAGGAGGGTTGTTAGTATTAACTGTAATGCTAATCTTAATATTTGTCTTAATGTGAAATGTCATGTCAAATTGTTCTAGATACACACCACAAATCAACAGCCACACACCTTGAACTTTCTTCATGTCTTGACTATTGTTATGGTCAGCTGCAAGCTGGCATATCAG
>NW_018128031.1:847134-847458 GCF_001952655.1 Monopterus albus | reverse complement strand
AAACCAGCTCATTTAGGAATTTGGCCTGGTGCATGCTTGCAAAGCCACACAAATGCTGAAAGAGTTATAATATATATAAGTCTACATAACATTTTCTTATATCAGGATATTATTGTTTATTCTCTTTTCGTTAAATTATTTTATCAGGCATAATTTTCCCATATTCACAGTATCATATGTTTTTGCATAGTAATACATAGATAATAGATCATCCATGTGCTTTCATATCAGTGGATTACATTTTATAATATTACACCTGAAACCCACAGAAAGAAAGTCTCCAAAAGTTACAAAAAGCCCGGTCACCTGTGTGAACGACTACAA
>NW_018128031.1:836603-845842 GCF_001952655.1 Monopterus albus | reverse complement strand
GACCGCAAGCGCCTGCAGAGAGTGGTAAAGACTGCAGAGAAGATCACCAGGACTCCACTGCCCTCTCTGCAGAGCATTTACCACCGCAGGGTGCGTAGGAAAGCTGCCTCCATCCGCAAAGACCCCACCCACCCCCAGCACGGACTGTTCACCTTCCTACCCTCTGGCCGGAGGTTCAGAAGTGTGAAATGCAGGACCACTAGACTGAAAAACTCTTTCTTTCCCTCTGCCATCAGACTCCTAAACAGCTGAGGAGTTTATTACCAGGAAATACGTGATGTACTGTTTACATTCTGTTTTGCACATGCATAATTGCACATTGGCTGTTGACTGCCGCACATGCTGCATACATTCTCTATTATATTCTTTTATTGTATTGCTGCATTTGTTGCTGCCTAAAGTGTCCTAGATTTTGTTACATGCATAATTACACAACGACTCTGCTGCACATGCCGCTCCCATGCAGCATACATTCTGTTATATTCTTGTATATTTTCTTTTTTACTATATTGCTGCATCTGCTGCTGCTTAAAGTGCCTTAGATTTTGTGTTATTTATCTACTTTATATTTCATTTGTATTTTGTGGCATTCATGTGGACGGCAAAGTAAGAATTTCATTGTACAGGGAAACACGTTTCCTAACTGTGCATATGACAAAATAAACACTTTGAATTTTTGAATGTTTCATCACAAATGCAGGTGGATTGCAGTTTTCCTGAAAAGCATCTAGGTTGAGACGCATGACAGCAAGGTACCCATATATATTTTAATCGCCACACCAACTTAAACAATTAAATCCACAACTGATCTGCCAGAATTTACTGAACAAGGAGCAGAGCTAACAACAAGATTAATAATGATAGCTATGAGTTTTGTGTATAATATGTGTAAGAACCTGTTGGTAATGGAATTAGGCTCCTTTAGGTGACATGAACATGAGCATCTGTATTTTCTTCAAGTTTCTAGTGGGCAGGTCAATGGAACCTATTGACAGGCTCCACCACACCGTGGCTGCTGCTGAGAGCGTGAGTCAGAGATGATGAAGATGTAATTTCTGTCAGTTTGAAAGTGTGTACAACCTGGAGATGTAAGAGGGGTAGCGACCATGCAGTCTTGCATGCCAGCCCCTGGAGGACTGGCCTAGATCATGACCTCTTTCTCTAGAGATATGCAGAGTAGAGGGCAGCTCTCCTGGGGAGGGTCATTGGAAAGACAGACCAGCCTGTGTGTGTATGTGTGACTGTGAAAGTGTTAGATGACAGTTACATAAATAAATCTCTCCACAGGGACTGGAAGAAACTCATTTCTGTGAAGAATTGTTCTTTGATGCATCCTCGGGTGTGTATTCTCTAACATCAAATGTGGCTCCGAAAATGTCAGATAAGGCAAAGCAGGATATTTCAGGGACATTATAGCTTGACATTAACACTAATGATGTTGGAATGTGGATACAGGCCGGCATCTAGTTCTTTTCCCAAATGCCTCATCATTGTGTTGGTGTTTCCCAGAGCAGAATGATCCTTAATTTTATTATTTGCACATTTATTTCTTTTTAATACTCTCTTAGCAAATGTTCAGGCTTACATGTTTGAACCTCCTGACAAACACACAGTCCTCACAACATCATAAACATTTCTTGGCTCTTGGTTAGTATATGATTGCTATAAAATCAAACTATGTGTCTAGTTTACTATGGTATAGGCTATCTACCTGAACACCTGTTCAGTGAAGACTATGCTTTCCCGAAAACAAGAGGATTGTGAATCCTCCTCCACTCCTTCTGCTCAAATGTATTTCACTTCACAGGCTGCATACATACAGCACTGCAACATGAACAAAATATATGGCATATAGTATTTATAGCCAATTATGGGCTAGAAAAGCTCCTCTCCATCATGTCTGCTCTTGTGTATCATAAACTGCCCCTGGAAGTGATGGAGTGCTCTAGGGACAGTGATTATGTTAATCATTGGCTGCTCCTTGGTTGGATGGGTGTCTGATCACTGCAAAGACAAAGGAAAAGAGCTGCTTCAGCCTCCTTTTTTAACCTCCACACTGCAACACAAGCTAAAACAAGACATCTAGCTATTTGATGGCCCAAATGATCACTATCGCTTTGGAAAAATTCTCATGTGCACAGAACTGAAAATCTGTCTGCCCTGCTTTGCCTCCTGTATATTGGTCTCTGTGGATTCATTAGTGCCACCAGGAATGCAAGGAACACTCATCCCCATTTTGTACTAGTCTAATAGAGTCAAATCCCCTATAACATTGTCTCATCAATGCCATCATGATTTTAGAACATAAGTCTTGCTTGTTTTATAGGCTACATACAATATGACAGTTCCCAAGCAGAGTAAAAAAAGCCAAGATGCCAGGTTTATGTACATTGATGTTGTATGATATCTTACTTTTCCAACAATGTGTACACTCTCAAAAGGCTCTACCAGCAACAGATACCTGTAGGAAGAAACATAAGATGCCCAAGCTCACACATTCCATGGTGGAGGCTTCCATCATGCATCATCTGTGTAGCTGTTGTAACCCGTAAGTGTTGTATGTAGATAAAAGACACAATCTTTTATTTACAGTACATAAGAAATTTTTTAAAATATAAAAATTAACATATCTCTAAAGTCTACGTTCACTAACAATGAGTTATGTGTAACTATTTTCATATTATATAAGAATAAAAACATGCAGCACAGGAAAAACACTTACTGTAATTGAACATTATCTGGGCAGTAGTTAATTTGATTGCAAAACATAATTGACAAAACGTATAGTATATAAGCATCATTTTTAGGAGTTAGGCTGAACGGGCAAGTTTAAAGGGGTATATGTGAAAATGAAGTGAACCTCCTACACTGCTGTTAGAAATATGTCACATTCTTTATTTCAATATTTTAGCAAACCAAATGTATGGTTAAAATATCCAAAACATTTGGCAGCCTAAGGTTTGAACAGTTGTCACAGGAAGGCTGTCTGAATATTAAACATGGCTGCATGTGTCAATAAGCCTTCTGTCTCCTCTGTCTTAGTCTGCTCCTCTCTAATTCAGGGGGGTTAATGCTGGAGCACAGCTTTGCTGTTATTGCTTTCTCCTGGCACCTTTAATCAAGGACTTTGTACGACAAGCATGAAACCCTGTTACAACATCACTTAGAGTGCTCGGTGTCATCAAAATAATAAGTCATCGCAAACAACCTTGACTTTACTCACTTTTGAGAAAAGCTTTTTTGATTTAAAGATTTGTTAGCTCCGTTCAGAACAGATGTTGGAGGGTAAAACTTGCTGTAAGATTGGAGCAATTTTTTATGTATATATAGCACTTGTGAGATGATAAATGGAAGATGTTTGGGAGGAAAATGTTCAACAAACCCTCTCTGCTCTCTGAAAATGATCAGTGAGCTCCAGTTGAATGTTCTCCTCCTTATTTCTTTCAGTTGTGCATTATCTGCTCCATGTGTAGTGTGAAGCATATGCTCTCTGGACACCTCTCCAGGTCCACAGAAGCCCTGTGGTGAGTTGATGGCAGGTATTCAAGCTGACCACTGAAGGTGAATGACTTTCACTTGAGAGAATTTGATCCTGAAAGCATACAACAAAGCCAGCAGCTACTTTTTGTTGGCATATGTGGATAACGGGAAAATTCTTTGGCAGATTCAAGGTTAGATTTCACAGAGAAATCTCCCCAGAGAACAGAAGTGGTTCTGGAGTTTGTCCAAAGTAGCATCTCTGCCATCTGGTCACAGCCGTCTGACAGTGATTATGAACACACGCTAAATGGATGCCTCTCCTTTATGGGCCTGTGTTTCAGAGCAGCTCTGGGTTTTATTCAAAGAATAAAAGAACCCTTTCTGAAGTTTTTTCATGGAAAAAACAAAGATTTAACATTTCTTACACTTGAGTATAACTTTAGAGTTTACATCATTCAAACTGCAATTATTCATTATGTAGCACTGAAAATAAAATATTCCTCGAGTTCAGCATGTCAAATATTTGTTTTTAAAAAAATAGGTTAGCTGAAAATTGAACATTGTGGCCTTCATAGTTCTCTTAAATTTATAAAGACATGGATAGATTCAAGTATTTTACTAAATAAACAACCTTCTTTTTCAGCAACCTCTCCTAAAGGTTGCATAGGAAATAGATTTTCTAAGAAACATAATGCTGCAGAAATTATTTCCAACATTAAAAACTGTTACAATTTATTGCTTCTTTCACTTACTGTAAATTTTCTTCTGTAGGTTTATTTGACACTGGAAACATGGCTTTGTGATCTGTGCTTGTTTTTAACTTATCTGTTTTGACTAATTCTGTGCAACAAACTGGGGCAGCACTCACATTTTAGCTATTACTAGCAATTAACATTAGCGAAGGGTCGTGCTTTGCTATGTTTGATTTGCATTCTAATGTGTGTTACTGATTAGCATTCAAGATTAGTGTATAAATGGTTACAAAAAATGGTTGAATACATAATTGCCATATCTGTTAAATGTATCCACCAGTTGCAACCAAACTGGGGTAACCTGTACAGACAGGGATACCACTCACGTCTTTAAAATTTGATGCAGTTTCACCCATATTGTAAAGCAGGGGTGTCCAAACGTTTTTCACTGAGGGCCACATACAGAAAAATATACAAAAGGCTCGGCCACTCACTAGAGGTGAGCCAATATACCTCACCTGTTGTGAACTAAAGTTAACAATATCACTCAAATGTAGGTAAATTATGCTTGATAATTGAATATGCTTAAAGAAAAAAAACGGCCTACATCACAACTTTCCATTAATGGGTTGTCTTTTAATTATTGTTTTACAAAAAGGGGTTGTAGCTCATTCTCAAAACAGTCTCAGATTGCTTTAGGATGATCCCCCTTCACAGCCCTGTATAAAGAGAGAAAAATAAGGGGACAAGGAGATGGGTATGTTTGAGCTAGTTATGCAAATAAGTTATTGGGGTTGTTAACACATCAGCTAATGTTTTTTACAAAATGTTGTCAACTTTAATTGACTAAAAAAGTAATTGGGATTTTGAACACATGAATACTGTAATATATTTTTAACTCACCTACAATGGGAACAGTGTTAGCACAGCACTTAATGGGAGCAGTGATGCTGAAAGATGGCTGGCAGGTCAGGAGTAAGTTTGGTGGTTGAGATGCGAAGGACATCACAGATAGCTGTCAGTCATTTTTGTTCCACTACACAACAATTTTTTTTTAAAGTTTTGCTTCCTGAAAAGTTTTTGCTGATTGTGACAGGTACCTGGTGGGTATGCACAAATATAGTTTTGGTTTTGCTGCATCACATAGTAACTCAGAGAAATAAACAATTAACTGTTTACAGGCAATAGTGTATTTATTTGTGTTTATGTTTCTAATACGCTATCAAGTTCAACATAATTAAAGTTGTTCGTTTGTATTCAATGTCTGGAGCATCATGTTGCAGTGTCCAACAGCAGTCAGAACACATTGATGGATTCCAGTTACCCTGAAATTGTTTTTTCATGTTTGCAATGTCCTGGTGAAACCTTACACCATGTTCATCACTGACATCATCGGGATTTGTGGGAAAGAAGTCTAAAGGCCCTTTCACACCAGACATGAATTTAATGTGTTTATTCAATAATATTTTTCAAACCAATAACTTGTCAATGATACATTGCACACCGCCAACGTAATTTCGCGACGTGAAAAGCGACATTAATTTTTTTCGCCTCCAGATCGATTTTTCCAACTCGTCGCGGCCACGGCAGCACCTCTGACCAATCACAATGCAGCTTGGCAGGTCAAATTCAACATGGCGGACCGCTTAATCCAATTTGTTTCAGCGAATTCAGTTATCTATGATAAAAAGGACAAAAACTACAAAGATAATGTAATTATTTTTCTGTTTCATTGTGTGGGGGGTCAACAGCACCAACAACTCTTCAAACTGTCCCACAGACATCCTGAAATAGGTCCTAAAGCGAAAATGATACAACTTCAGTTCCTGTATCAACCGATGAAACTCGCCATGTTCTCTCCTTATTTTCAATATAGGATGGACCCAAAACCTTCTTTGTTTTCTTTTTTTATGTAGCAGGACAAGCAGTAAATCGTCGTCGCTTGATGTGGAGTCCATCTATGTAGCGCGACGTTTTAAGAAAATATCGCTTACTCACGTCGCGTTCGGTGTGAATACTTTTGGTGCGTTAAATTCGCCTGCGTTTTTTTCGCTTTTTCGTCTCGCTAATTCGCGTCGCGTTCGGTGTGAAAAGGCCTTAAGTGTGAGTGGAGGAAATGAATCTTGAGTGACATGTTGCACTTCATTGTTTTGTATACTTCGAGAACTTTGTCTACCAGCTGAATGTAATGTGGAGCTCTGTAGTTGCCAAGAAAATTGTCAACAACATCTCTGAAGGCTTTCCAGGCAATCTTTTCCATGACATGCCTGATCTGAGGCCCAACAAAAATGCCCTCTTTGATCTTGGTTATCCTTGGGAAAATCTGTCTCAAATAACAAAAACTTTTGCCTTCTTTGTTCCATTGCTTTCACGAAACTCTTCATAAGTCCCAATTTTATGTGAAGAGGAGGCAAGAAAAATCTTTGTAGGGTCGACAAGTGGTTCATACGCCACATTTTTCTGTCCTGGAACTAACTTTTTATGGAGGGGCCATCTCTTTCTAGAATAGTGTGACTGTCTGACATGACTGTCCCATTCACAGATGAAGCAACAGTACTTTGTATAGCTGAGCTGCAGTCCCAGTAACAGCAACGACTTTCAGATCTCCACAGACATTCCAGTTGTACTTGCTGTACTGGATGTGCTTCAGCAACATTTCTTGTAGGTTTCTTTCATGTATGCTGCATAGCCAACAGGTATTGAAGGGTGAACGTTGCCATTGTGTAACAGGACAGCTTTGAGGCTTAGCACTGATGAATCAATAAAGAGACGCCACTCTTGCAGGTCATGGTCACTACCCAAAGCAGAGAACAATCCTTTGATGTCAACACAGAAACAGTGTCAACTTGTGTGAAGAATTTGGTTATGTCATCTTGGAGACTTCTAAAAAAAAAAAATTTCATATCTGGTGACAGCAAACACCATTGCTCCAGTCTTGATCCTAGCAATTTGGTTTTTGCTTATGACAGACCCAAATCTCTGACCAAACCATTTAATTCTGACTGTATTATGAGATATGGAATGCCTGAGGAGCATGGTTTAAAATCCGGATCAGTGTCACTGTCAGTTCCCTGCATTGTGGTTTCTTCGTCTGGTTCATCTAAGGTCCATTCTTCTGGTGGTTTTGAAACTGGAAGACTGTCATCATGTGGCATGGGTCTTACTGCTGAAGGCAGTCACTACATTTTACCCCTCCCTGTGGCACACAGTGGTAAGAAAAGGCCAGTGGGATTTTTTTTCATTGGCTTTAGGATTATAGTAGGAAGTAGGTTCTGTGATAAACAGCACTTTATGGCACAAGTTTTGTTCAGCATAATAATCTTCACAACACCACTTTGTCCATGTACAGTAAGGATCGAGTGAGCTGGAGTGAGCCCGTGAGAATGCAGCAACGTATAATCCAGTGTATTCACATGGAACTAGTGGGCAGTCAAAGAGCCCAAAGAAAATATCTAACTGGAGACATGACATGATTCAGGAACTTCTGTTGTTAGGAGCTAGTGCCAGAATTGTCAGACAAGGAAAGATACTCAGGTGTTTATGACCAAATTACAAACTGGCCATGTGACTACATCATGTCCCGCCTCATGCATACTCCCTGTGCATAAACCAAATCAAATACGTCCAGTAGGTGAAATATGAGATGGAATACCTCCTGTTGGGTGCTATGTGTGAAAGGGCAACTCTGAACAAATTCCGGGCCATACTCTGGAGTTCGTGTGTGAAAATGGATATGTAGTCATAACAGCAGTATCTAGCTAGACCTAGTTCTAGTTCTACCTCTGAATATGTAAGATTTGAATCTTATAGGCCTCAGTTACTTTATAAGCTTTAGTTACTTTTCATAACTTTAGTTTCCTTTAGTTGCCTTTCATAACTTTATTTTCCTTTAGTTACTTTTCACACCTCTGGAACTGTATGCTGTAACTTTTGCACAGACATGATGTCTGTCTTACCCATGCCCACACTTTGATTACATTTTCTGTTGATTTTATACAGTCCTCTTCTGTCTTCACTTCTTGCACTTCCAACAAAAGAACTGGTGAGCAGAAAGAACTGAATACAGGTGAAAATGATGTTCATCCCTCCAGTAGAACTCAGAGATTTGTAGAATAAATACTAACATGCACTGAAGCTGTTCTGGTGGCATACAGTGGCACAACGCCATACTAAGACACTTCCTGTTATTTTCCCAGGGAAGTTGAGCCGTGTCATATCCCAACGGCAAACACCTTTCGGTCCTTTTTACAATATGGGGAAACCATATTGATGGTTTGCCAGACAGGTCTTCCATCCATCCATCCATTTTCTTCCGCTTATCCGGGACCGGGTCGCAGGGGCAGCAGTCTAAGCAGAGATGCCCAGACTTCCCTCTCTCCAGACACTTCCTCCAGCTCCTCCGGGGGAATGAGCCCAGCCGAGAGACATAGTCCCTCCAGCGTGTCCTGGGTCTTCCCCGGGGCCTCCTCCCGGTGGGACATGCCCGGAATACCTCCCTAGGAAGGCACCCAGGAGGCATCCGAAACAGATGCCCGAGCCACCTCAGCTGGCTCTTCTCGATGTGGAGGAGCAGCGGTTCTACTCTGAGCTCCTCCCGGGTGACCGAGCTCCTCACCCTATCTCTAAGGGTGCGCCTTAGAGGTAGACCCAGAGGTCTTCTCCATGTTAACTGATTTTATGCAGTACATGGAAAACTAGACAATTTAATTCAGTTTTATTTGTATAACGCCAAATGAAGTCATCTTAGGACACTAAGATGACTTCATTAGGACACTATCCTGCCGTCTTTTTTGCTGCAGCATCTGCTGCCTGGTTTCCCTTGCTTACCTGGTCTTGTCCTGTGCTGTGGCCCTTGCACTTAACCACAGCCACCATACTGGGTTGACGCAGCGCTTCAGCAAGAGCTCTCATGGCCTCTTGGTGGCATATTGGTTTTCCTCCAGCCGTTAGAAAACCTGCTCTCTCCCACTGAGGTAGTTCCACAAGCGCAGCGCCCACTGCATACACTGAGTCAGAAAACACTGTCACTGCCTGGTCTCTGGCGTAATTGAGTGCTTCTATTAGTGC
>NW_018128031.1:835676-836401 GCF_001952655.1 Monopterus albus | reverse complement strand
TGCCTTCGTGGCTGAAAGTGATGTTTGGAGCTTCCAGGGTTTTACACAACCTCTGCTGTCTGAGTGGTGTCAGCGTGAAAAGTTGTGATGTAACATAGGCAACTACACTGTGGGACGTGTGTACCGTTACTGGGTGACCCAGTACGATGTGAGCTGTTTTTTCCAACACTCTGGCTACTGCTGCAGCATGTTGGGTGCAGTCAGGATGTCGTTTTTCCATATTGTCAAGGGCTGTGCTTACGTACATTAGTACTTGTCTCTTCCCCCCTTTTTTCTGGAACAGAATGGCGTTGCAAATGCCATTCTGAACAGAAACATCCAAAGAGAAGGGTTGGGTGTAGTCTGGAGCTGCCAATGAGGCGGCAAGGGCGAGTTCCTGTTTGAGGCGTATGAAAGCCTCTTCAGCTGGCAAATCCCAAAGGAGAGAGCATGACAGGTTGCGCATTCCGCACGAGCGAACCATTGCACACAAAGGGGCAGTTAGACCCACACAGTTAGGAATGTAGTGGCGGCTGTAGCCTGTGAGGCCAAGAAAAGAGAGCATATCTTTGACAGTACTGGGCTTTGGATGATGGAGAATAGAATTACGGTGAGCAGGAGAAAGGGAGGTACCAGATCTAGACAATGCACGCCCCAAGAAGGAGACAGTGGCCCTACAGAGCTGGAGTTTGGAGCGGCTGACCTTGAAACCAGCCTCAGCCAGTTTCTGTAACACCGCCAAAGAC